>NC_057800.1:704882637-704919502 GCF_018294505.1 Triticum aestivum
TCTCCTAATTGGTGCCTTCGGAGCTAGTGGCATTAGCCTAATTGGTGCCTTCGGAGCACGATAACAATTGAAAGTGGTTCATGGGGGCGCTAGCGGGTAATAGTATTCTCCTTTGGGATCTATGATCTGGTCGAGCAAAAATCCCGCTATTTCCTCTTGAATTGCTTCTATACGCTCCTCTGTTAGGAGCTTCTCCCGCACCTCTTTGAACTGTTAAGAAGGAGATCAATATGCATGCGTATTAGTTGTGTGACTAGATATCGCTAATGGTGTAAAAATTGTGAATAGTGTTCTGACAAACGTACCCACTCCTGTCTTTGAGATTTGCTCCTTTCGGACGCCATCATGCGAATGTTCTCGCAAACGTAGTATGCACACAGATTATTCCCCGACGCCTGCTTCAGGGCCTTTACGAGAATGGAATTTGATCAGATAATAATTAATCAAGTATGATAATTAAAGAGATGTCAGCTAGCTAGTACTACTTAATTACTTACCTGGGGTCGATACCATTTCAGATTTTGTTTCCATGGGCCTGGAGTGACCCTGATGAACTTTGCCCAAGCCCTGCCCGCCGACAAAGAAAATGAATAAATGAGTTATTAAATAGTTGTTATCAGGAAATGACGAACTAATTAAATAGGCCGAGATATAGTTAATAATGATTAAATTACCTGTTGACTATCCCCTTCACGATGGTGTAGTCACTTGCTTTCTTAAGTAGTGAGTCTAGTACTTCAACTGTTCCTTCATCGAATTTAATGTTTAACAAGATCCAGTAAAATCTGCATGCACACACGTTTGCATGTCTTAATTAAGCGGGCATATGTAAGCAAAAACATGTAGCTAGCTAGTAGGCAAAAATAGAATTTGTAGTACAAGACAGTGTGACTCACTCGAAGTTGTAAGGAAGTAGTATATCTTCATTGTATTTGAGGTGCTTGAAGAACTCTAGCATGCTTTCCTCTACACTTTTTTCGTAATATGAATCTATTTTCCATATGTATTCATTAATGGTATTTGGGTCAACGAACCTAATGCCATAGCGTCCACCTTTTTTCATTTCATAAATCTTCATCCTGCATAATACCACAGAAAAGAATATAGTGAGGATAATTACAGGTAATGATTGATCAAAATGATCACTACAGCTAGCTTGAGACTTAAATTACAGAAAGAAATCACTTACAGACAATAGCAACTGACGATAGATTTGTCGAGTGCATCTTGATTGTATAGCTGAAATAATTCTGAATACTCAACGGTCACAGCTTTTTCATGGTAGTAATGATCCTTCTTGACATTCACCATGAGGGACTCTCGATTGGAAATCTTGGTAATGTCCATGTACCATTGATGCAATTCATACATTCTCGTTGGGAGCTTATTGACCTCATCTGGCTCGACCAAAGGTTGGCCCCGGACATATTTCTGTTTTATTTCCTCCTCTCTAGTCAGAGACATGGGCTCGATATCGAGGAGTTGTCCAACAGTGATCTCGATCGTTTCAGCCTGCGCAATATGCTCCTCGGTTATTACCACATTGCCCACCCCGGGAACGTTAACAGTTTGCCCACAATAATATTGGGCGCACCTACTCTCATGTGTTGTTGGCACAACAAGCGGGGGGATTGATTGCGCCGCCTGTTCTCCCAGCTGGGGAACGGTTTTACCGCTCCTTTTGCCAGCTGATTTGCTCAAGCTCGAGCTCGCCTCTTTCTGTAGACGTGCTCAATTTAACTTCTTGATGTGGCGCTCATAGTCTGTGTCAACAGGCTTGGGAGCTGGTGCTCTAGCCATACGAATGAAGTGGTCAATCTTTTCCACAGGCACTTTCTCCCTTGGCGGCGGTGGCGGTTTCGGTGCAAAATGGGCTTCCACCTCGGCCTTCGATATGGCTACGTTTTCCTCCTCGGACTTGTCGTAAGGCCTCTGTGGAAGAGGCGCGAGGCTTGGACCATATTGAAATCGCTTGTCTCTGCCTGTACCTCCAGTACTACCTCGACTTGTACCGCTACGCACCATAGCTGAGGCGGCTCTCTTCCGTGATTGCTGAGGCGGCGAAGACGGCTGACGTGGCTGAGTTGGAGGAGGAGGAGTGGCCTGAAGTTGTGCCGGACTTGAAGGAGGAGTGGCCTAAAGCTGTGCCAGACTTGGAGGAGGAGTGGCCTGATGCTTTGCCGGACTTGGATGAGGAGGAGTGGCCTGAAGCTGTGCCGGACTTGGAGGAGGAGTGGCCTGACGCGTTGGTGGACTTAGAGGAGCGGGAGTCTGCTGACTCGGTGGCGGACTTCGACGAGGAGTCGGATGACGCGGTGTCGGTGGCCTTCGAAAGATGATGCAATCCTTTCTCCATAGGATGATACGATGGTTGGCCTCTCCCAGTGTGTGCTCATCGTCACCTCCAGGAATGTCAAGCTCTAGCCCCGAATATTGGTCCACCACCTCATCAACCAAGACACGAGCATAGCCCGCTGGAATCGGGTTGCAATGGAAGGTTGCCTCGGGGGGATTTGTAAAAGCAGGGGCGTCCGCCACCTTCATGGATATGTTCTTCATTTTGAAGTGTAGCTCGCAGTTAGTGTTCTCCATGATGTCATCCACTGGGTAGCTATCCAGCAATGTGTCGCCCGGGACGGAACCCACGCTGCTTCTCGGCATGGATGGGACGGTGCTATCCAATGGTGGATCATAGGCTAGCTGCTGAGACCCCCTTTGCTGGCTAAGTGAGTCGATCTGCTCCTGCTGCCACTGGAATTTGACTGCCAAGTCCGCGTGCGCTGATTCTAGGCCTTGAAGGCATTCATAGTCTAGCTTCCTCTGCTCCTCCTCCATCTTCCTCTTCTTCTCCTCCGCAATCTTCTTTCTCGCACGGATTCAGTAGTCGGCGTTCCAGTCCGAAAACCCCTCATACCACGGAATAGAGCCCATGCCTCGTGTTCTTCCCGGGTGTTCAGGATTTCCCAGGGCATGCGTAAGCTCGTCGTTCTCTCTGTTGGGTTCGAACACCCCCAATCGAGCCTCTTCTATTGCAACAAGTAGCTTATTTTCGGCTCCGTTCAGACATGCCTTCGTCGAAACTTTGCCTGTCTTCGGGTCCAACTCCCTCCCATGCGCATAGAACCAAGTCCTGCACCTGGGGGGCCAACTCAATGTTTCTGGAGTGACACCTGCATCCAACATCTCTTTCTCAGACTTATCCCACTTAGGCATTCCCACCGCATAGCCACCTGGCCCCAGCTTATGGAACTTATCCTTTTTTGCGACATTGGCCTTGTTTATTCTCGACCATTCCTTAGATAATTCTGAATCCTTGAATTTCATGAAATCGTCCCAATGAGCACTTTGCTTCTCTAGTGTTCCCTCTAATACTGGAGTCTTCCTTCCTCCCTTGACGTACTTGGCCCATTCACGAATCTTGTGGTTCTTGAATGCAACCGCCATCTTCCTAAGAGCAGCGTCCTTGACTTTCTCCACATCTGCATCTGTGAAATGATCTGGTAGGGTGAAATGTTCCATGAGCGTTTCCCAAAGCAGAAGTTTTTGTCTGTTGTCGACAAAAGTAAGTCCTGGATGTGGCTTTGCTGGCTCTTTCCATTCTTGAAGGGAGATTGGGAGTTGGTCCTTCACAAGAACTCTGCACTGACGAATGCACTTGTCCGCAATCTTCTTAGGCGCTAATGGTTCGCCATTAGGTTTGATGGCCTCAATATTGTACTTTACGCCCTCCTTCAACTTTTTGTTCGGGCCTCGTTTCCTGTTGCCTGAAGATTTGCTCGATCCGGATGGCTGAAAGAAGAAAGATCGATTCGTTAATATATCTTCAAGTCATTTAAAACATGTGATGATCACCAAATGCTTGCTTATATAAATATATATACCTCGCTGGTCTTTGTTGTTTCAAGATCAACATTTTCTTCGTCATGTTCATAGTTCATGACTTCATCAATTCGGTCGTCGTGATCGAATATCATATCACCCTCCCCGGTGTAGTTTAGATATTCGGAGCCGTCATAATCTTCTTCATTCTGATCATCATCTAGCCCGCGAGGATTGCATATGATATTGAACAGGGCCTCTTCTCCCTCTCTGCCGGTATTGTCCGCCATAGGTTTTGTTTAACTAATCCAAAAGAAATATATTCAAATTACAATGCATGGATGCAATCAATTAATAAGGAAAAATTGAATCAATCATAGTACATAATAAGCATCATCGAATATAATCTCGAATACGTCGTCTCGAATAATAGATATAATCTCGAATACATCGTCTCGAATAATAGATATAATCTCGAATACATCGTCTCGAATAATAGATATAATATCGAATACATCACTAGCTAGCTAGCTAGCAAGCTAATAAAGATCAAATACTACAGAGTACACTCGCGGTTCCTGAGGTGCGGGCGGTGGACACCCAAAGAGAAGGAACCATCACTGGATTATAGCTCGGGTGATCTCCCAAAAGAACCTGCCAGGTATTGGAGAACCTGACGTCCATAACAGCCATGTAGCGATGGACGTGCTCGTCCTCCTCCCTAACACGACGATGTACCACCTCCGGCGGGGCCGGCTCCCTCCGCACCGAAAGTGGCCCACGTGAATGCCACCAAAGGAGATGAGGGTCGACGACGGGACCCGGGGCCGGGTTCCTCACCAAGCGTCGCGCCCCTGAAGGTAGCACCTCCCAGTGCCAGCTCGGCGGAGCCCAGTCCCGGACATGGGTCCTCTGAAGCAGGACGTCGTCGCGAACGGGTCGACAGCGAGGATGCGGGCCGGGCATCGTCGACAACAAATACTATATGCCGCAAAAGTAAAGTAACATTTTTAAATGATGGATTGTGATTTCATATATGCAAATTCTAAATTTTATAACTAAAACTAACATTTCTAATATTTCTATAACTAAAACTAACATTTCTAATATTTTTATAACTAAAAAACATTTCTATATAACTAACATTTCTAATATAACTAACATTTCTAATATTTATATATAACTAACATTACTATATAACTAACATTTCTATAACTAAAACTAACATTTCTAATAATTCTATAACTAAAAAACAGAAAGATTGCTAACACTTCTATAACAATGTGTGTGTGTGTGTGTGTGGTTGGCGGCCAGGGCACTCGCACCTGCTTATAAGCCCCGCCGTCGCTGCTGTCTCGAGCTCCTCTCTTAAACAGGCCTTCTGGGCCAACCTCTTCTGCGATGCCCTGTTGGGCCTACTAGGCTAGAGGGCCTGCATCCTGGCCCAACTAGAATTTGGGTTTCTAGCATTCAGGCCGTTGTGGCCCAGTAGGTGGGCTTTTTTTTGCTTTATTTATTTTTGTTTTATTTATTTTTGAGTTGTTTTTTGCTGTATTTAGAGTTTCTTTATGAATATTTTTGCTTTAGGTACAAAAAATTACAAACTTTCTGTTAGTACCGCTAGTTTACAAATTTGAATAGTTTAAATTTTGAATTATTTGAAATTTGTGTGAATCACTAGTTTGTGAATAACTTAACTTTGAAAATAGATTTTTCAGTGATTTTTTTCTTACGTTTAATATTAGTGTGTTTTATCATTATATTCAATTTGGTAATGCTTAGGTTATTTAAAAAATGAAATGCCTTTGTAACGGATGAGTTTTCGTCCGAAACCCTGATACTTCGAAAGAGATTGTCCATTTTGTACACGAAGTGCATCCAGTTTTTGCGGTAACCCGCTCTACGTTTTTGCAGATGCTACGTGGGTGAAATTATGATACCATGCCAACTTTCAACCTTTTCTGAGTTCATTTCAAATGCTTTTCAATTTCAGGGTCATTTAGCTAATAAAATCAGTAAATGCATGAAAGAATTTGCTTGCACATAAAATTTCTTCGCGTTTCAAATGCCAAAACACATAACTAGCTACCCTAACTATTACAGAGATTCCCTCCTGGGTGTGAAACATAGAAGAAAATGATGATAGTGAAGCCGATCACATCCTAGATCTTTGGGTGTGAAACTTTTTCTTCGCGTGTGTCCCTTTGCGCCGTAGCCATGGAAAATCTTCATCATTTAACTGGATGCTCGGGTCAATATTCACTGTGAATGGAGTAATTTCATCAAACTTTTCATAATCTCCTGACATGTCTGTCTTGTCATCCACTCCAACGATGTTTCTCTTCCTAGAAAGAACTATGTGCCGCTTTGGCTCATCGTACGATGCATTCGCTTCCTTATCTTTTCTTTTTCTCGGCTTGGTAGACATGTCCTTCACATAGAAAACCTGTGCCATATCATTGGCTAGGACGAATGGTTCGTCTGCATACGCAAGATTGTTGAGATCCACTGTTGTCATTCCATACTACGGGTCTTCCGTTACCCCGCCTCGTGTCATATTGACCCATTTGCACCGAAATAAAGGGACCTTCAAACCACGTCGATAGTCAAGTTCCCATATGTCCTATATATAACCATAATATGTTTCCTTTCCCGTCTTGGTTTCTGCATCAAAGCGGACACCACTGTTTTGGTTGGTGCTCTTCTTATCTTGGGCGATCGTGTAAAATGTATTACCATTTATCTCGTACCCTTTGAAAGTCATTATATTCGAAGATGGTAACTGAGTCAGAAAGTATAGGTCATCTTCAATAGAGGCGTCATGCATGGTACGTGTCTGCAACCAGCTGGCGAAACTCCTGGTTTGTTGACGTGTAATCCAGTCATCAGACCGCTTCGGGTGTTTGGAGCGTAGCAAATTCTTGTGTTCATCCATATACGGAGCCACCAAGGCGGAATTCTGTAGAACTCTGTAGTGTGCTTCAGTGAGAGAATGTCCGTCCATACATATTATTTGTTCCCCTCCTAGCGTGCCTTTTCCATCCAGTCTGCCCTTATGCCGCGATTCAGGAACACCAATCGGCTTAAGGTCAGGAATAAAGTCAATACAAAACTCAATGACCTCCTCATTTTCATGGCCCTTGGAGATGCTTCCTTCTGGCCTAGCACGGTTATGAACATATTTCTTTAAGACTCCCATGAACCTCTCAAAGGGGAACATATTGTGTAGAAATACAGGACCCAAAACGTTAATCTCTTCACATAGGTGAACTAGAACGTGCGTCATGATGTTGAAGAAGGATGGTGGGAACACCAACTCGAAACTGACAAGACATTGCACCAAATCATTCTCTAACCTTGGTATGATTTATGAATCGATTACCTTGAGGGATTGCATTGAGGAATGCACATAGCTTCACAATGGCTAATCGAACGTTTTCCGGTAGAAGCCCCCTCAATGCAACCGGAAGCAGTTGCGTCATAATCATGTGGCAGTCATGAGACTTTTGGTTCTGGAACTTTTTCTCTGCCATGTTTATTATTCCCTTTATATTCGATGAGAAGCCAGACGATACCTTAATACTGAGCACGCATTCAAAGAAGATTTCCTTCTCTTCTTTGGTAAGAGCGTAGCTTGCATGACCCTGATGTATGCCGTCTTTTCCGTGCATACGTTGCTGGTCCTCCCGTGCCTCAGGTGTATCTTTTGTCTTTCCATACATGCCCAAGAAGCCAAGCAGGGTCACACAAAGATTCTTCGTCACGTGCATCACGTCGATTGCGGAGCGGACCTCTAGGTCTTTCCAATAGGGCAGGTCCCAAAATATAGATTTCTTCTTCCACATGGGTGCGTGTCCGTCAGCGTCATTTGGAACAGGTTGTCCACCAGGACCCTTTCCAAAGACCACCTTCAAATCCTTGACCATATCATGTACATCAGCACCAGTATGGTGGCGAGGCTTCGTCCGGTGACCCGCCTCACCTTTGAACTGCTTGCCTTTCTTTCTTACGGGATGCCTGCTCGGAAGAAATCGACGATGTCCCAGGTACACATTCTTCTTACAATTAGCCAAATATATACTGTCGGTATCGTCCAAACAGTGCGTGCATGCACGACATCCCTTGTTTGTCTGTCCTGAAAGGTTACTGAGAGCAGGCTAATCATTGATGGTCACAAACAACAATGCCTTTAGGTCAAATTCTTCCCCTATGTGCTCATCCCACGCACGTACAACTGTTCCATTCCACAGTTGTAAGAGTTCTTCAACTAATGGCCTTAGGTACACATCAATGTCGTTGCCGGGTTGCTTACGACCTTGGATGAGCACTGGCATCATAATGAACTTCCGCTTCATGCACAACCAAGGAGGAGGGTTATACAAACATAGAGTCATAGGCCAGGTGCTATGGTTGCTGCTCTGCTCCCCAAAAGGATTAATGCCATCTGCGCTTAGACCAAACCATACATTCCTTGCGTCATCTGCAAACTCCTTCACATACTTTCTTTCGATTTTCCTCCACTACGACCCGTCAGCGGGTACTCTTAACTTTCCGTCTTTCTTACGGTCTTCTCTGTGCCATGGCATGCTCTTTGTTTTGGAACAAACGTTTCAACCGTGGTATTATAGGAGCATACCACATCACCTTGGCAGGAATCTTCTTCCTGGGGCGCTCGCCCTCAACATCATCAGGGTCATCGTGGCTGATCTTATAGCGCAATGCACCGCATACTGGGAAATCGTTCAAATCCTCGTACTCACCGCGGTAGAGGATGCAATCATTAGGGCATGCATGTATCTTCTGCACCTCTAACCCTAGAGGGCAGACAGCCTTCTTTGCTTCGTACGTACTCTCGGGCAATTCGTTGTCCTTTGGAAGCATATTCTTTATCATTACCAGCAACTTTCCAAATCCCTTGTCAGATACACCATTCTCTGCCTTCCATTGTAGCAATTCCAGTGTGGTGCCCAGCTTTTTCTTGTCACCTACGCAATTCGGGTACAACAATTTTTTGTGATCCTCTAACATGCGCTGCAACTTCTTCTTCTCCAAATCACTTGCGCAGTTTCTCTTTGCATCGGCAATGTCCCGACCTAGATCATCAACGGGCTCATCCGATGCCTCTTCTTCAGCTTCTTCCCGCATTGCCGGCTCAGCTTCTTCCCGCATTACCGGCTCAGCTTCTTCTCTCATTGTTGTATCATCGTATTCAGGGAACCCATGGCCAGGATAGCTGTCGTTATCCTCTTCTTCTTCATTGTCTTCCATCATAACCCCTCTTTCTCCATGCTTGGTCCAAACATTATAGTGGGGCATGAAACCGGAATCAAACAGGTGGATGTGAATGGTTCTTGACGCAGAGTAATTGTGACCATTCTTACAGCCAGCACATGGACAAGGCATAAAACCATCCGCCCGCTTGTTTGCCTCAGCCGCAAGCAGAAAAGTACGCATGCCATTAATGAACTCGGGAGAGCATCGGTCATCGTACATCCATTGCCGGCTCATCTTTAATACACAACACCGAAAACACCAAATTAATACAATACATAAAGTTCATACATAAAGATCATACAACACTTAAATGCAACAAACAAATAACTCTCTAGCTAAAGAATTTAAATGCAACAACAAATGCGATCAAGATCGCAACTAAGGTAACAATTGATCCAACAACATAATGATACCAAGCCTCACTATGAATGGCATATTTTCTAATCTTTCTAATCTTCAAGCGCATTTTCTCCATCTTAATCTTGTGATCATCGACGACATCGGCAACATGCAACTCCAATTCCATCTTCTCCCCCTCAATTCTTTTCAATTTTTCCTTCAAATCCTCGTTTTCTCTTTCAACTAAATTTAACCTCTCGACAATAGGGTCGGTTGGAATTTCCGGTTCAACTACCTCCTACATACAAATATCTATGTCAACTTGATGGGCATAATTTGTCATAAACACGAAATGCAATGAATAGTTTTAAAAGAGAATATACCACATCCGAATCATAACCCGGACGAGGGCCGACGGGGACGGATATCAAAACCATGGCACTATGTATAACAAACAACGTATGGGTAAGATAATTATACGAGTAACTATATATCCAAATCACACAAACATCAAATTTTTATATAAAACTTCATGAACAAGAGGCTCACCACAAGGTGGTGCCGGCGACGGGACGTTGTGAGCGATCGACGGTGGTTACGACGGAGATTTAGAAGGTACTAAGTAAACCACACCTACATATGCAAGCTAAGTGTTATTTTTTACCTCAAATTGCATATAAATAAAATACTAGCACATATATATAATTCCTCCCAAATTACTAAACTCAAAAATCAATCACTATATAAAGCATTGCACGAGCTAATCTAGCAATGAGAGATGAAAGGACAAAGTTGCTAACCTTTGTGATCATTTGAATGGATGGGGGCCTTCAAATCTTGACAAATTTTGGGCAAAATGTGTGATGAGCTTGAGAGGAAGAGGGAAAAGAATAGAGAGGAGAGGGGAAAGGGGAAGAACAGAGCGAGCTCGGGTGGACGAAGGGTCTATGTAGGACGACCTTTAGTACCGGTTCGTGATACGACCCGGTACTAAAGGTGCTGGAGGGGCCCCGGACTGACAACACCCTGCCACCACTCACTTTAGTACCGGTTCGTGGCACGAACCGGTGCTAAAGGTTCTCCACGAACCGGTACTAATGAGAGCGGCCGGCTAGCCGTTGGAACCGGCACTAATGCACACATTAGTGCCGGCTCAAATTCAAACCAGCACTAATGTGCTTCACGTTTGACCCTTTTTCTACTAGTGAATCATCATAAGCTTGAGTTTCGTTCTACTCAATGCGTTTTTCTTGGCTATAGCAATCTCCACAAAGGCTATAAGTGCCTAAAAATTGCTACTGGACGTATTTATATTTCTAGAGATGTCGTTTTTGATGAAAATCTCTTTCCATTTGCCAAGCTTCATCCAAATGCAGGCGCCCTCCTTCGTGGTGAAATAGCCCTTCTTCCTGATCACGGGGGTGAATTAACTAAAGCTGATCATGTGAAAAATTCCAAGGAAAATTGTTTTTCTGCAGATTCTGGCCGTCATTTTATGTGTGCGGGTCCGGACGAAGAAGGCACAGGATCCAACACTGATTCGGCTGGCAGCGGCGCCGGATCCCATGCTGATTCCCGCTTCAGAGCTGCTGCGCCTGACGGCGCGCGATCCCAGGAGGATTGCTCTCCCCTGCATGCATCTTCTCACGCGCCAGTGGCCGACCGGGTGGACCCCGCCTGTCCTGATGTGCGGTTGGCTGAGGCTGCGAGCCCAGGCGCGGGTGCACGCGCGCGCGTGGCCGACAGCCCCCACCGGGTGGACCCCGCCAGCCCAGGCGCGGGTGGGACTCTATCACCGTGTGCCACTTGTCCGCGGGATGACGAGGCGCGGGACACGATGGCTGATTCGGCTGGCGACAGGAGATCGCCTGCACCTGCACCGACAGAATTAGAAACAGGTGCAGAATCGTCCTTGGATCTGGTGCCGGGATCTTCTGTGGATAATTCTGTGTCTCCAAATGCTCCTAGATCTTATGTGCCTACATTAGCAGTTTGTTCTCAGGCTCCTCGTCGACACACACGATCACAGACAGGTATCGTCAAAAATAAAGAGTACAATGATGGTTAGGTACGATATGATCGTGTCAAACGTGCTTTTCTTAGTAGTGTTGGAGAACCAGTTAATTTGCATGATGCTCTAGATCATAAAGAATGGAAAAAGGCTATGGATAATGAATATGATGCGCTTATGAAAAATAGAAATTGGCACTTAGTACCCTCAAGGAAGGGCAGCAATGTCATAGATTGCAAATGGGTCTATAAGATAAAAAGAAAATCTGATGGAAGCATAGACAGATACAAGGCTAGGTTAGTGGCCAAAGGGTTTAAGCAGAGATTTGGTATTGATTATGAAGATACATTTAGTCATGTTATTAAGGCAGCTACCATTCGACTTGTATTGTCTATTGCTATTTCCAGAGGTTGGAGCTTATGACAGCTAGATGTTCAGAACGCGTTTCTTCATAGTGTTCTTGAGGAAGAAGTGTTCATGCGGCAGCCACCTGGATATGAGAATCAAAGCATGCCAAATCATGTCTGTAAGTTGGATAAAGCTCTGTATGGTTTGAAACAGGCCCCAAGAGCTTGGTAGTCAAGGTTGAGCATGCAGTTACAACAACTTGGGTTTACACCATCCAAAGCAGATACTTCATTGTTCTTTTATCATAAGGGTAATATCACTATATTTCTACTTGTTTATGTTGATGATATAATTGTTGCAAGTTCAAGTTCAGATGCTACCACTTGTTTGCTTGAAGATCTTAAGTTGGAGTTTGCTCTCAAGGATTTGGGAGATCTTCACTATTTCCTTGGCATAGAGGTCAAGCAGGTTAAGGATGGTATTCTTCTTACTCAGGAAAAGTATACTACTGACATACTCAGAAGAGTAGGACTGCAACATTGTAAGCCTGTGAGCACACCGATTTCAACTTCTGAGAAACTTACTCTTGAAAGTGGAGAAGCTCTTGGACCAGAGGATGCAACTAATTACAGAAGTGTTGTGGGTGCTTTGCAATATTTGACTCTTACACGTCCTGATATTTCTTACTCTATGAATAAGGTATGTCAGTATTTACATGCACCTAGAACAACTCACTGGACTGCAGTCAAAAGGATTTTGAGGTATCTTAAGTTTTCTGAAGGACTTGGACTTCAAATTACCAAGTCTCCATCTCTGCTTGTTACTGCTTACTCTAATGCGGACTGGGCTGGGTGTGCTGATGACAGAAGGTCCACAGGTGGTTTTGCTGTGTTTCTGGGAACTAATCTTATATCCTGGAGTGCAAGAAAACAGGCTACTATCTCACGATCAAGTACAGATGCTGAATATAAAGCTTTGGCAAATGCCACAGCTGAAGTAATGTGGATACAGACTTTGCTCTATGAACTTGGAATCAAGGCTCCACAAGCTGCAAGATTATGGTGTGATAATATTGGCGCAACCTATCTTTCAGCTAATCCTGTTTTTCATGCACGCACTAAACATATTGAAGTTCATTTCCACTTTGTCAGAGAAAGGGTAGCTCGAAAGCTCCTTGATATTCGGTTTGTACCTACTGGAGATCAACTTGCTGATGGCTTCACAAAACCACTCACCATGAGGAGATTGGACGAGTTCAAGTACAATCTTAACCTTGCAAAAGTTTCTTGAGGTTTAGATTGAGGGGGAGTGTTAGAAGATGTTGTATAGGGATAGGAAAGGTGTTTAACTTGTATCTCTTTCTATCTCTTCTTCTGCTCTATCTCCTCAAACCTCCTGTACCGAACATGATCGATCTCCTCGATCTCTATTCTTGTAACCCACGGCACACATCATATATATACAACCGCGGCCCGAGCAAAGAGTTCAACGCTTCCATCTAGTTTCATAGGCAGGAGTCCAAAGCCGAGATGAGTAGTGGTGGCTTGCTGTCGTTTCTACGACAGGGATTGGGAGCAATTTTGGCCTCATTGTAACTAGACGACCATTGGCTTCACGGGGTGATGTAGCTAGCTTCTTAAGTTAGTTAATACAATCCTGAAGGGAAATGCCTATTAGGCTTTTTTGATGCTTGGATCTTTGAGGGCGCTTTTGCAGATCACCTTCGTACTCAAACCGAGATCCACTATTTACAGCACTTTGCGGCAAATAGAGGAGTGATGTAGACAGTGATGCCTGACTAGGTACTGTAGCAAAGGTTTCGCATGGTAGCACGGTTGGTTTCTAGTGTAGCATGGGCTTTGGCGTTGTAGTGGTCTAGTACTGTAGCAGCCTCGGTTCATTGTGCATTTCGTAGCATGTCAGGTTTTTGGTCTTCGTTTATATTTTGAACCTTTTTTGAAAAATGAGAAGACATTTTAAATTCCGTGAAAAAGCAAAAATATTTTGAATTTTGTAAACAAAATTTAAAACAAGATTTATTTTTTAAATTCTGAAGATTTTTTGTGAAACATGAAAATTTTGTGAAATTGCTGTTTTGAGAATATGATATTTTTGGAATTTGTGAATAAAGAAACTTGAAAAAATATTTTCCTAAATTCCTAAACGTTTTTTGAAAATACAGATTTTTTTAATTTATGAAAAAATTGTAAGCAGGAACCTATTGAAATTCTAAACATTTTCTTTCAAAATAGCTTTTAAAAAAATCAAACATTTTTCGAAGTTTTGAAATAACATTTATAATTACTTAAGATTATTGAAAAGAAAATAAGTAAAGCTAAAAAAGGTTTAAAATGAAAAATACAAACTATATCGCCTTTTCAGAAACTATATCCCATCCAACGGCCCACTTAGAATTCTGACGACATCCCTCATTCCGGTGGATCCTGGCCTTTTCCTTTTTCTATTGGTTTTCTTCCAGGATTTTTGTATTTTCAGTCCAAGAACTTTTTTTCAAACTCGTGAACTTTACCAAACCCTTGAATATTATTTTAAAAATCATATACTTTTTTGTACCTCAAGAACAGTTTTCAATCTTCTTGGTATTTCTCGAAACTAAAGAACTACTTTTAATTTCACAAAAAAAATTAGAATTCACGAATATTTTCCCAAATCCGTAAGCTACTTTAAAAATCTAAACATTGTTTTTTGAATTATGACAAAAAAATTCAATTTATGAACATTTTTTTCAATATGAGAAAATAATTAAATTGGGAGCAGGTTTCAAAATACGAGAATAATGTTTGAATTTCACGAACATTTTCTGAAATTGCGGAAATATATTTCAAATTTATGATTATTTATTTCAAGTTGGGAATATTGGTTCAATTGTTTTGGATTTTTTTAAATCCATGGACATTATTTCAAATACTTGAAACTTTTAGAAGTCCGGGAACATTTATCATATACGTGCTTTTTGTGAATCCGGATCATGTTTTGTAGTTCGTACGCATTTTGGTATTGAATAAGATATTTTGAATTCGTGATTATTCTTTGAAATTCAAGAAATGTAATCCGATCATTTTTTTCAAGAAGCAAAAAGGTGAAAAGGAAATAGAAAGTAAAAAAAAAGGAAAAAAAACAAGGACAATTCCCACATGGGTCGACCCAGAAGCGCCGACGGGGGTTAGGGGTTGCGTGTTTCGAGGTTATCCCCCGGCCCATGCACGGGGATTAGGTGGTCTACCTAAATCATCCGCTCACTACAAATAGAAATGGAGGGTTACGGTTATAGCTGGCCAAATGGGCCGGGCCAAACAGGCCAGCCCGCAAGCACGCCGGCACGGCCCGTCATGGGCCAGGCACGGCACGGGCTAAACGGGCCGTGCCTGGCACGCGGCACGCCTTGGGCCGTGCCTGGGCCAGGAGCCTGGGCACGCGGGCTGGCACGGCACGGCCCGTTTAATTTTTTTATATATATTTCAGATTTTTTTATAGATGTATACGTAAAATATAGCCCAATAGGTCTAAAACCCAGCCCAACAGGGTGAAAATATGCAGCCCAGCGTGCTAAACGGGCCATCGGGCCGGCCCGTTTACTAATCAGGCCGTGCCTGGGCCAAGGAGCTGCGCCCGTGGGCCGGCACGGCACGGCCCGGCTATTAAACGTGCCACGGCGGGCCGTGCCGGGCCAGGCACGATTAGCACAGGCCGTGCCGTGCCGTGCCGGGCCGGCCCGTCTGGCCAGGTATGGTTACGGTTGACTAGGGCTATGTAAACCACTTTGGACCCATTTGTTAGTGGGTGTGAGGCCGTTTGCCGGCATGTCTAGCCAACTGCCAAGAACGCATGTCGGGTGTGTAGGCTCTTTTGTAGTACTAGCAAATATGCCCGTGCGTTGCAACGGGAGACAAAAAATTATGGCTAACCAAATAAGTATGACTCAATATCCTGATATATGAGCGTACTCTATTTTAACATAGTGGCTCATCATGTTGCCATTTTTTTACCCTAGCCGATGATGTCCGCGATGTCCACGTGATCACAATGCATTCGACGCGGTAAATCCCAAGGCTATGAGTTCGCCGGTGCATGCCACACGTGTCATTTTGTTGCGCAAGGGAACGTTTAAAACTTTAAAAACAAATCTCATTGACCACGAAATACTCCCAACGCCAAGACATATAAAGACTTTCGAAAAACTAATCAAATCCTAGACATAAAATACTTTTGAATCAGTGAACAATTTTTCGAATAGACAAACAATTTTTTTTTGAAATTTTTGATTTTCTCAAAAAAATGATAAAGATTAGTTTTCTTTACAAAAGAATTTAAATGTATGAACCGGTTTCGAATTCATTAACAATTTTTGACCCAACAAACATTTTTAGAACCGATGAATTTTTTTAAAATTATGGAACAAATATTTATTTTTATTTTTGTGAACATTTTCTAAAATGTCATGAACATTTTTTTCAGATTCCCGAATATGTTTTGAATACACGGTCATTTTTTAAAAATCATGAACATGATTTTATTTGCCGACCATTTTTTCTAAATCATGATTTATTTATAATTTTGCGAACAGTTTTGCAAAACCACCAACATTTTTTTAATCTGCAAAATTTTTATGATTTTCTAAACATTTTTGAATTCACATATATTTTATGATTTCTCAAAGATTTTTTTTTGAAAAAGCGCAACTTTTAAAATATTCAAATCCCAAATTAATTTAAAGAGAAAAGAAGAAAGAAAACAGAATGAGAAAAAAAAAGTAAAATGAATAAAAAACAGGGAAGTGAAGTCCCACACATGCGTGAGAAAAGAAAGATAAAAATTGCAAAACGGGGGATCGAACCCTGGTCTGGTCGATAGAGGAGCGATCGGCCAACCACCCTGGTGCGCCTCATCCTGTTACATGTACTCGTCGCGCCACTATAAAACAATGAACGGGGTGGCGATATTTGGTCCGAATATTTGAATCGTTTTTTCACTTATGGGTGGCATTGGTGGGTAATTTTTACTAACTTGGAGGGTAATTTTAATGACGGACGACCAGAAGCAATAGCCGCTTTATTAGTAGATAAAGAGGTAAAGATAAAGATGTGCTGTAGGGGACTAGAAAGGGCTAGTACACGATAAGCCGAACGGAATCATACCGCACAGTGTCATTTTTTGCTTTAGGTTAGAGATTTCTCACGAGACATCGCGCGGCTCTCCATCTAAAGAAACAAAAATTTAGATCGGTAAGCAATATGGAGCTAAATGAATTACTACGTTGTTTCCAAGCGTGGAATGGCTCACACTAAATTGAAAAAAAATGTGAAATTCGATTCGAACAACGGCCTTAGGTTTCTCGTAACATAGTTTGGCAACCAATCCACTATCCAATTATGTGTTAGATAGAAGCATCCTCATTATATCTGTCTTGTCATATCAGCCGCCAGTTGTACTGATATATTATGGTGTTTTCGAAAACACCTCTAAATATATGGGAATTTTTGCAAAATGCTCCATATAATACTATATATGATTGTCTTTTTTCTAGAATGCCATTAATTGAGCATGTACGAAGGTGTTCTTCATAGATGTGTGCTAACAAGGGACATTTGAAGGCTTTCTCGGAACGCCTTTACGAAAGGAAATCCAAGACACCTTTCTAATGCCTTTTTTCCTCAATCGTGATTGAAGACATATTGAAAAATTAAATAGAGGTAGAAAAACAACATCAATTTCTTCTATGGGCTTCATGTTGTGCCAGGTAGGGCCTTAAAAGGCCCCAAGATTTTCCATGGTAGACATAGTAAGCAGCCATATTCTTCTAAAAAAAAGTAAGCGGCCATGCTTCCCTAAAACAGAAAAAGGAGGGCATGCCATTCCGCACTTCCTTCAAAACGCCACCATGGAAAAAGAAAATATGTTTGTTAAGTCATACTTGCATCGGCAAGTGTTGGGGAACGTAGCAGAATTTTAAAATTTTCTACGCATCACCAAGATCAATCTATGGAGTCATCTAGCAACGAGGGAGAGGGGAGTGCATCTACATACCCTTGTAGATCGCGAGCGGAAGTGTTCAAGAGAACGGGGTTGATGGAGTCGTACTCGTCGTGATCCAAATCACCGATAACCTAGCGCCGAATGGACGGCACCTCCGCGTTCAACACACGTACGGTTGGGAAGACGTCTCCTCCAACTTGATCCAGCAAGGGGGAAGGAGAGGTTGATGGAGATCCAGCAGCACGACGGCGTGGTGGTGGAAGCAACGGTGATCTCGGCAGGGCTTCGCCAAGCTCAGGGAGAGGAAGAAGTGTCACGGGAGGGAGAAGGAGGCGCCAGGGGCTCGGGTCCGGCTGCCCTCCCTCCCCCCCACTATATATAGGACCCCTAAGGCGGCGCCGGCCCTAGGAGATGCAATCTCCAAGGGGGGGCAGCGGCCAAGGGGGGTGGAGTGCCCCCCAAGCCAAGTGGGGCGCCCCACCCCTAGGGTTTCCAACCCCAGGCGCAGGGGGAGACCCAAGGGGGGCGCACCAACCCAATAGGGGCTGGTTCCCCTCCCACTTCAGCCCATGGGGCCCTTCGGGATAGGTGGCCCCACCCGGTGGACAACCGGGACCATTCCGGTGGTCCCGGTACAATACCGATTACCCCTGAAACTTTCCCGATGGCCGAAACTTGACTTCCTATATATAAATCTTCACCTCCGGACCATTCTGGAACTCCTCGTGACATCCAGGATCTCATCCGGGACTCCGAACAACTTTCGAGTTACCGTATACTAATATCTCAACAACCCTAGCGTCACCGAACCTTAAGTGTGTAGACCCTACGGGTTCGGGAGACATGCAGACATGACCGAGACGACTCTCCGATCAATAACCAACAGCGGGATCTGGATACCCATGTTGGCTCCCACATGCTCCTTGATGATCTCATCGGATGAACCACGATGTCGAGGATTCAATCAATCCCGTATACAATTCCCTTTGTCAATCGGTACGTTACTTGCCCGAGACTCGATCGTCGGTATCCCAATACCTCGTTCAATCTCGTTACCGGCAAGTCACTTTACTCGTACCGTAATGCATGATCGCGTGATCAACCACTTGGTCACATTGAGCTCATTATGATGATGCATTACCGAGTGGGCCCAGAGATACATCTCCGTCATACGGAGTGACAAATCCCAGTCTCGATTCGTGCCAACCCAACAGACACTTTCAGAGATACCCGTAGTGTACCTTTATAGCCACCCAGTTACGTTGTGACGTTTGGCACACCCAAAGCACTCCTACGGTATCCGGGAGTTGCACAATCTCATGGTCTAAGGAAATGATACTTGACATTCGGAAAAGCTATAGCAAACGAACTACACGATCTTTGAGCTATGCTTAGGATTGGGTCTTGTCCATCACATCATTCTCCTAATGATGTGATCCCGTTATCAATGACATCCAATGTCCATAGTCAGGAAACCATGACTATCTTTTGATCAACGAACTAGTCAACTAGAGGCTTAGTAGGGACGTGTTGTGGTCTATGTATTCACACATGTATTACGATTTCCGGATAACACAATTATAGCATGAACAATAGACAATTATCATGAACAAGGAAATATAATAATAACAATTTTATTATTGCCTCTAGGGCATATTTCCAATAGTCTCCCACTTTCACTAGAGTCAATAATCTAGTTACATTGTGATGAATCGAACACCCATACAGTTCTGGTGTTGATCATGTTTTGCTCTAGGGAGAGGCTTAGTCAACGGATCTGCCACATTCAGGTCCGTATGTACTTTACAAATATCTATGTCTCCATTTTGAACACTTTCACGAATGGAGTTGAAGCAATGCTTGATATGCCTGGTCTTCCTGTGAAACCTGGGCTCCTTGGCAAGGGCAATAGCTCCAGTGTTAACACAGGAGACAGTCATCGGGCCCGACGCATTGGGTATGACTCCTAGGTCGGTAATGAATTACTTCACCCAGATTGCTTCTTGTGCTGCCTCCGAGGCTGCCATGTACTCCGCTTCACATGTAGATCCCACCACAACGTTTTGCTTGCAACTGCACCAGCTTACTTTCCCACCATTCAAAATATACACGTATCCGGTTTGTGACTTAGAGTCATCCAGATCTGTGTCGAAGCTAGCATCGACGTAACCCTTTACGACGAGCTCTTCGTCACCTCCATAAACGAGAAACATATCCTTAGTCCTCTTCAAGTACTTTAGGATATTCTTGACCGCTGTCCAGTGTTCCATGCCGGGATTACTTTGGTACCTTCCTACCAAACTTACGGCAAGGTTTACATCAGGTCTGGTACACAGCATAGCATACATGATAGACCCAATGGCCGAGGCATAGGGGACGACACTCATCTTTTCTCTATCTTCTGCCGTGGTCGGGCATTGAGCCGTGCTCAATCTCGTACCTTGCAATACAGGCAAGAACCCCTTCTTTGACTGATCCATATTGAACTTCTTCAATATCTTGTCAAGGTACGTACTCTGTGAAAGACCAATGAGGCGTCTCGATCTATCTCTATAGATCTTGATGCCTAATATGTAAGTAGCTTCTCCAAGATCCTTCATTGAAAAACACTTGTTCAAGTAGGCCTTTATGCTTTCCAAGAATTCTATATCATTTCCCATCAACAGTATGTCATCCACATACAATATGAGAAATGCTACAGAGCTCCCACTCACTTTCTTGTAAATGCAGGCTTCTCCATAAGTCTGCGTAAACCCAAACGCTTTGATCATCTCATCAAAACGAATGTTCCAACTCCGAGATGCTTGCACCAGCCCATAGATCGAGCGTTGGAGCTTACACACCTTGTCAGCATTCTTAGGATCGACAAAACCTTCCGGCTGCATCATATACAATTCTTCCTTAAGGAAACCATTAAGGAATGCCGTTTTGACGTCCATTTTCCATATCTCATAATCATAGAATGCGGCAATTGCTAACATGATTCGGACGGACTTCAGCTTCGCTACGGGTGAGAAAGTCTCATCGTAGTCAACCCCTTGAACTTGTCAATAACCCTTAGCGACAAGCCGAGCTTTATAGATGGTTACATTACCATCCGCGTCTGTCTTCTTCTTAAAGATCCATTTATTTTCTATGGCTCGCCGATCATCGGGCAAGTCAGTCAAAGTCCATACTTCGTTTTTATACATGGATCCTATCTCGGATTTCATGGCTTCCAGCCATTTGTCGGAATCTGGGCCCGCCATCGCTTCTTCATAGTTCGAAGGTTCACCGTTGGCTAACAATATGATTTCCAAGACAGGGTTGTCGTACTACTCTGGTGCGGAACGTGTCCTTGTGGACCTACGAAGTTCAGTACCAACTTGATCTGAAGTTTCATGATCACCATCATTAACTTCCTCTCTAGTTGATGCAGGCACCTCAGGAACAGTTTCCTGAGCTGCGCCACTCTCCGGTTCAAGAGGCAATACTTCATCAAGTTCTACTTTCCTCCCACTTAATTCTTTCGAGAGAAACTCTTTCTCTAGAAAGGATCCATTCTTGGCAGCAAAGATCTTGCCTTCGGATCTGAGGTAGAAGGTATACCCAATAGTTTCTTTAGGGTATCCTATGAAGACGCATTTTTTCGATTTGGGTTCGAGCTTTTCAGGTTGAAGTTTCTTGACATAAGCATCGCATCCCCAAACTTTTAGAAATGACAGCTTAGGTTTCTTCCCAACCCATAATTCATACGGTGTCGTCTCAACGGATTTCGACGGAGCCCTATTTAAAGTGAATGCAGCAGTCTCTAAAGCATAGCCCCAAAATAACAGCGGTAGATCGGTAAGAGACATCATAGATCGCACCATATCCAATAGAGTGCGATTACGATGTTCGGACACACCATTACGCTGAGGTGTTCCAGGCGGCGTGAGTTGTGAAAATATTCAACATTTCCTTAAGTGTGTGCCAAATTCGTGACTCAAGTATTCTCCCCCACGATCTGATTGCAAGACCTTGATTTTTCTGTCACGTTGATTCTCAACCTCACTCTGAAATTCCTTGAACTTTTCAAAGGTCTCAGACTTGTGTTTCATTAAGTAGACATACCCATATCTACTCGAGTCATCAGTGAGGGTGAGAACATAAGGATAGCCACCGCGAGCCTCAACACTCATTGGACCGCACACATCAGTATGTATGATTTCCAATAAGTTTGTTGCTCGCTCCATTATTCCTGAGAATGGAGTCTTGGTCATTTTACCCATGAGGCATGGTTCGCATGTGTAAAATGATTCGTAATCAAGAGACTCCAAAAGTCCATCTGCATGGAGCTTCTTCATGCGTTAGACACCTATGTGACCAAGGCGGCAGTGCCACAAGTATGTGGGACTATCATTATCAACCTTACATCTTTTGGTATTCACAGTATGAATATGTGTAACATTACGCTCGAGATTCATTAAGAATAAACCATTCACCAGTGGGGCATGACCATAAAACATATCTCTCATATAAATAGAAGAACCATTATTCTCGGATTTAAATGAGTAGCTATCTCGAATTAAACGAGATCCTGATACAATGTTCATGCTCAAAGCTGGTACTAAATAACAATTATTGAGGTTTAAAACTAATCCCGTAGGTAAATAGAGGTAGCATGCCGACGGCGATCACATCGACCTTGGAACCATTCCCGACGCGCATCGTCACCTCGTCCTTTGCCAGTCTCCGCTTATTCTGCAGCTCCTGCTTTGAGTTACAAATGTGAGCAACCGCACCGGTATCAAATACCCAGGAGCTACTACTGTTTGAAATATGCCCTAGAGGCAATAATAAAGTGATTATTATATTTCCTTGTTCATGATAATTGTCTATTATTCATGCTATAATTGTATTATCCGGAAATCGTAATACATGTGTGAATACATAGACCACAATGTGTCCCTAGTGAGCCTCTAGTTGACTAGCTCGTTGATCAACAGATAGTCATGGTTTCCTGGCTATGGACATGGGGATGTCATTGATAACGGGATCACATCATTAGGAGAATGATGTGATGGACAAGAACCAAACCTAAGCATAGCACAAAGATCATGTAGTTCGTTTGCTGTAGCTTTTCTGGATGTCAAGTATCATTTCCTTAGATCATGAGATTGTGCAACTCCCGGATGCCGTAGGAGTGCCTTGGGTGTGCCGAACGTCACAACGTAACTAGGTGACTATAAAGGTACATTACAGGTATCTCCGAAAGTGTCTGTTGGGTTGGCATGAATCGAGACTGGGATTTGTCACTCCGTATGATGGAGAGGTATCTCTGGGCCCACTCGGTAATGCATCATCATAATGAGCTCAATGTGATCAAGTGGGTGATCATGGGATCATGCATTACGGTATGAGTAAAGTGACTTTCCGGTAACGAGACTGAATAAGGTATTGGGATACCGATGATCGAGTCTCGGGCAAGTAACGTACCGATTGACAAAGGGAATTGAGTACGGGATTGATTAGGTCCTCGACATCGTGGTTCATCCGATGAGATCATCGAGGAGCATGTGGGAGCCAACATGGGTATCCAGATCCCGCTGTTGGTTATTGACCAGAGAATCGTCTCGGTCATGTCTGCTTGTCTCCCGAACCCGTAGGGTCTACACACTTAAGGTTCGGTGACGCTAGGGTTGTATACATATGAGTATGCAGTAATCTGAAAGTTGTTCGGAGTCCCGGATGAGATCCTGGACGTCACGAGGAGTTCCGGAATTGTCCGGAGGTGAAGAATTATATATAGGAAGTGTAGTTTCGGCCATCGAGAAAGTTTCGGGGTCACCGGTATTGTACCGGGACCACCGGATGGGTCCCGGGGGTCCACCGGGTGGAGCCACCCATCCCGGAGGGCCCCATGGGCTGAAGTGGGGAGGGGAACCAGCCCATAGTGGGCTGGTGCGCCCCCCTTGGGCCCCCCATGCGCCTAGGGTTGGGAACCCTAGGGGAGGGGGCGCCTCCACTTGCCTTGGGGGGTACTCCACTCCCTTGGCCACCGCCCCCCTAGGAGATCCCATCTCCTAGGGCCGGCGCACCCCCCTAGGGGGCCTATATAAAGGGGGGGAGGGATGGCAGCCGCACCTCAAGCCTTGGCGCCTCCCTCTCCCCTGCTACACCTCTCCCTCTCGCAGAAGCTCGGCGAAGCCCTGCTGCGATCACTGCTGCATCCACCACCACGCCGTCATGCTCCTGGATCCTCTCCTTCCCTCCTTGTTGGATCAAGAAGGAGGAGACGTCATCCGCTCCGTACGTGTGTTGAACGCGGAGGTGCCGTCCGTTCGGCACTTGGTCATCGGTGATTTGGATCACGGCGAGTACGACTCCATTATCCCCGTTCTCTTGAATGCTTCGGCTCGCGATCTACAAGGGTATGTAGATGCACTCTCCTCTTGTTGCTAGTTGACTCCATAGATTGTTCTTGGTGAAACGTAGGAATTTTTTTGTTTTCTGCAACGTTCCCCAATAGTGGCATCATGAGCTAGGTCTATGCGTAGTTACTATGCACGAGTAGAACACAAAGTAGTTGTGGGCGTCGATATTGCCAATTTGCTTGCCGTTACTAGTCTTATATTGATTCGGAGGCATCATGGGATGAAGCGGCCCGGACCAACCTTACACGTACGCTTACGTGAGACCGGTTCCACCGACTGACATGCACTAGTTGCATAAGGTGGCTGGCGGGTGTCTGTCTCTCCCACTTTAGTCGGATCGGATTCGATGAACAGGGTCCTTATGAAGGGTAAATAGAAATTGGCAATTCACGTTATGGTTTTGGCGTAGGTAAGAAAACGTTCTTGCTAGAACCCTATTGCAGCCACGTAAAAACTTGCAACAACAATTAGAGGACGTCTAACTTGTTTTTGCAGCAAGTGTTTTGTGATGTGATATGGCCAAAGTTGTGATGAATGATGAATGATATATATGTGATGTATGAGATCATGTTCTTGTAATAGGAATCACGACTTGCATGTCGATGAGTATGACAACCGGCAGGAGCCATAGGAGTTGTCTTTATTTTTTGTATGACATGTGTGTCATTGAGAAACGCCATGTAAATTACTTTACTTTATTGCTAAACATGTTAGCCATAGTAGTAGAAGTAATAGTTGGCGAGCAACTTCATGGAGACACGATGATGGAGATCATGGTGTCATGCCGGTGACAAGATGATCATTGAGCCCCAAGATGGAGATCAAAGGAAGCTATATGATACTGGCCATATCATGTCACTATTATTTGATTGCATGTGATGTTTATCATGTTTTTGCATCTTGTTTACTTAGAACGACGGTAGTAAATAAGATGATCCCTCATGATAATTTCAAGAAAGTGTTCCCCCTAACTGTGCACCATTGCGACAGTTCGTTGTTTCGAAGCACCACGTGATGATCGGGTGTGATAGATTCCAATGTTCACATACAACGGGTGTAAGACAGATTTACACATGCAAACACTTAGGTTGACTTGACGAGCCTAGCATGTACAGACATGGCCTCGGAACACAGAAGAATGAAAGGTCGAGCATGAGTCGTATAGAAGATATGATCAACATGAAGATGTTCACCGATGTTGACTAGTCCGTCTCACGTGATGATCGGACACGGCCTAGTTAACTCGGATCATGTTATACTTAGATGACTGGAGGGATGTCTATCTGAGTGAGAGTTCATTGAATAATTTGATTAGATGAACTTAATTATCGTGAACTTAGTCTAAAATCTTTACAACATGTATTGTAGATCAAATGGCCAACGTTGTCCTCAACTTCAACGCGTTCCTAGAGAAAACCAAGCTGAAAGACGATGGCAGCAACTATATGGACTGGGTCCGGAACCTGAGGATCATCCTCATAGCTGCCAAGAAAGATTATGTCCTACAAGCACCGCTAGGTGAAGCACCTGCTCTCCCTGTAGAACAAGACGTTATGAACGCTTGGCAGACACGTGCTGATGATTACTCCCTCGTTCAGTGCGGCATGCTTTACAGCTTAGAACCGGGGCTCCAAAAGCGTTTTGAGAGACACAGAGCATATGAGATGTTCGAAGAGCTGAAATGGTTTTTCAAGCTCATGCCCGGGTCGAGAGATATGAAGTCTCCGACAAGTTCTTCAGCTGTAAGATGGAGGAAAATAGTTCTGTCAGTGAGCACATACTCAAAATGTCTGGGTTGCATAACCGCTTGACTCAGCTGGGAGTTAATCTCCCGGATGACGTGGTCATTGACAGAATCCTTCAGTTGCTTCCACCGAGCTACAAGAGCTTTGTGATGAACTTAAATATGCAGGGGATGGAAAAGACCATTCCTCAGGTATATTCAGTGCTGAAATCAGCGGAGGTGGAAATCAAAAAGGAACATCAAGTGTTGATGGTGAATAAAACCACTACGTTCAAGAAAGGCAAGGGTAAGAAGAACTTCAAGAAGGACGGCAAGGGAGTTGCCCGCGCCCGGTAAGCAAGCTGCCGGGAAGAAGCCAAATAATGGACCCAAGCCTGAGACTGAGTGCTTTTATTGCAAGGGAAGTAGTCACTGGAAGCGGAACTGCCCCAAATACTTAGCGGACAAGAAGGCCGGCATCACGAAAGGTATATGTGATATACATGTAATTGATGTGTACCTTACCAGTACTCGTAGTAGCTCCTGGGTATTTGATACCAGTGCAGTTGCTCACATTTGTAACTCAAAGAAGGAGCTGCGGAATAAGCGGAGACTGGCGAAGGACGAGGTGACGATGCGTGTCGGGAATGGTTCCAAGGTCGATGTGATCGCCGTCGGCACGCTACCTCTACGTTTACCTACGGGATTAGTTTTAAACCTCAATAATTGTTATTTAGTGCTAGCTTTGAGCATGAACATTGTATCAGGATCTCGTTTAATTCGAGATGGCTACTCATTTAAATCCGAGAATAATGGTTGTTCTATTTATATGAGAGATATGTTTTATGGTCATGCTCCGATGGTGAATGGTTTATTCTTAATGAATCTCGAGCGTAATGCTACACATATTCATAGTGTGAATACCAAAAGATGTAAGGTTGATAATGATAGTCCCACATACTTGTGGCACTGCCGCCTTAGTCACATAGGTGTCAAACGCATGAAGAAGCTCCATGCAGATGGACTTTTAGAGTCTCTTGATTACGAATCATTTGACACGTGCGAACCATGCCTCATGGGTAAAATGACCAAGACTCCGTTCTCAGGAACAATGGAGCGAGCAACCAACTTATTGGAAATCATACATACTGATGTGTGCGGTCCAATGAGTGTTGAGGCTCACGGTGGCTATCATTATGTTCTCACCCTCACTGATGACTTGAGTAGATATGGGTAAGTCTATTTAATGAAACACAAGTCTGAGACCTTTGAAAAGTTCAAGGAATTTCAGAGTGAGGTTGAGAATCAACGTGATAGGAAAATCAAGTTCTTGCGACCAGACCGTGGGGGAGAATACTTGAGCCACGAATTTGCACACACTTAAGAAAATGTGGAATAGTTTCACAACTCACGCCGCCTGGAACACCTCAGCGTAATGGTGTGTCCGAACGTCGTAATCGCACTCTATTAGATATGGTGCGATCTATGATGTCTCTTACCGATTTACCGCTATCATTTTGGGGCTATGCTTTAGAGACTGCCGCATTCACTTTAAATAGGGCTCCGTCGAAATCCATTGAGACGACACCGTATGAATTATGGTTTGGGAAGAAACCTAAGCTGTCGTTTCTAAAAGTTTGGGGATGCGATGCTTATGTCAAGAAACTTCAACCTGAAAAGCTCGAACCCAAGTCGGAAAAATGCGTCTTCATAGGATACCCTAAAGAAATTATTGGGTATACCTTCTACCTCAGATCCAAAGGCAAGATCTTTGTTGCCAAGAATGGATCCTTTCTAGAGAAAGAGTTTCTCTTGAAAGAAGTAAGTGGGAGGAAAGTAGAACTTGATGAAGTATTACCTCTTGAACCGAAAAGTGGCGCAACTCAAGAAAATGTTCCTGAGGTGCCTGCACCGACTAGAGAGGAAGTTAATGATGATGATCATGAAACTTCAGATCAAGTTGCTACTGAACTTCGTAGGTCCACAAGGACACGTTCCGCACCAGAGTGGTACGGCAACCCTGTATTGGAAATCATGTTGTTAGACAACGGTGAACCTTCGAACTATGAAGAAGCGATGGTGGGTCCGGATTCCAACAAATGGCTGGAAGCCATGAAATCCGAGATAGGATCCATGTATGAAAACGAAGTATGGACTTTGACTGACTTGCCCGTTGAGCAGCGAGCCATAGAAAATAAATGGATCTTTAAGAAGAAGACAGAAGCGGATGGTAATGTGACCATCTATAAAGCTCGGCTTCTCGCTAAGGGTTATCGACAAGTTCAAGGGGTTGACTACGATGAGACTTTCTCACCCGTAGCGAAGCTTAAGTCCGTCGGAATCATGTTAGCAATTTCCGCATTCTATGATTATGAGATATGGCAAATGGACGTCAAAACGGCATTCCTTAATGGTTTCCTTAAGGAAGAATTGTATATGATGCAGCCGGAAGGTTTTGTCGATCCTAAGAATGCTGACAAGGTGTGCAAGCTCCAACGCTCGATTTATGGGCTGGTGCAAGCATCTCGGAGTTGGAACATTCGCTTTGATGAGATGATCAAAGTGTTTGGGTTTATGCAGTCTTATGGAGAAGCCTGCATTTACAAGAAAGTGAGTGGGAGCTCTGTAGCATTTCTCATATTGTATGTGGATGACATACTGTTGATGGGAAATGATATAGAATTCTTGGAAAGCATAAAGGCCTATTTGAATAAGTGTTTTTCAATGAAGGACCTTGGGGAAGCTCCTTATATATTAGGCATCAAGATCTATAGAGATAGATCGAGACGCCTCATTGGTATTTCACAGAGTACGTACCTTGACAAGATATTGAAGAAGTTCAAAATGGATCAGTCAAAGAAGGGGTTCTTGCCTGTATTTCAAGGTACGAGATTGAGCTTGGCTCAATGCCCGACCACAATCTACATGTGAAGCGGAGTACATGGCGGCCTCGGATGCAGCACACGAAGCAGTCTGTGTGAAGGAGTTCATTACCGACCTAGGAGTCATACCCAATGCGTCGGGCCCGATGACTCTCTTCTGTGACAACACTGGAGCTATTGCCCTTGCCAAGGAGCCCAGGTTTCACAGGAAGACTAGGCATATCAAGCGTCGCTTCAACTCCATTCGTGAAAGTGTTCAAAATGGAGACATAGAGATTTGTAAAGTACATACGGACCTGAATGTAGCAGATCCGTTGACTAAACCTCTCCCTAGAGCAAAACATGATCAACACCAGAATTCCATGGGTGTTCGATTCATCACAATGTAACTAGATGATTGACTCTAGTGCAAGTTGTTGGAAATGTGCCCTAGAGGCAATAATAAATTAGTTATTATTATATTTCCTTTTTCATGATAATCGTTTATTATCCATGCTAGAATTGTATTGATAGGAAACTCAAATACATGTGTGGATACATAGACAACACCATGTCCCTAGTAAGCCTCTAGTTGACTAGCTCGTTGTTCAATAGATGGTTACGGTTTCCTGACCATGGACATTGGATGTCATTGATAACGGGGTCACATCATTAGGAGAATGATGTGATGGACAAGACCCAATCCTAAGCTTAGCTCAAAGATCGTGTAGTTCGTATGCTAAAGCTTTTCTAATGTCAAGTATCATTTCCTTAGACCATGAGATTGTGCAACTCCCGGATACCGTAGGAGTGCTTTGGGTGTGCCAAACGTCACAACGTAACTGGGTGGCTATAAAGGTACACTACAGGTATCTCCGAAAGTGTCTGTTGGGTTGGCACGAATCGAGACTGGGATTTGTCACTCCGTGTAAACGGAGAGGTATCTCTGGGCCCACTCGGTAGGACATCATCATAATGTGCACAATGTGATCAAGGAGTTGATAACGGGATGATGTGTTATGGAACGAGTAAAGAGACTTGCCGGTAACGAGATTGAACAAGGTATCGGGATACCGACGATCGAATCTTGGGCAAGTATCGTACCGATAGACAAAGGGAATTGTATACGGGATTGATTAAGTCCTCGACATCGTGGTTCATCCGATGAGATCATCGTGGAACATGTGGGAGCCAACATGGGTATCCAGATCCCGCTGTTGGTTATTGACCGGAGAGTCATCTCGGTCATGTCTGCATGTCTCCCGAACCCGTAGGGTCTACACACTTAAGGTTCGGTGGCGCTAGGGTTATAGAGATATTAGTATGCGGTAACCTGAAAGTTGTTCGGAGTCCCGGATGAGATCCCGGACGTCACGAGGAGTTCCGGAATGGTCCGGAGGTAAAGAATTATATATAGGAAGTGCTATTTCGGCCATCGGGACAAGTTTCGGGGTCACCGGTATTGTACCGGGACCACCGGAAGGGTCCCGGGGGTCCACCGGGTGGGGCCACCTGCCCCGGGGGACACATGGGCTGTAGGGGGTGCGCCTTGGCCTATATGGTCCAAGGGCACCAGCCCCAAGAGGCCCATGCGCCAAGAGAAGAGGGAAAGGAAGAGTCCTAAAGGGGGAAGGCATCTCCGAGGTGCCTTGGGGAGGAGGGACTCCTCCCCTAGCCGCACCCTTCCTTGGAGGAAGGGACAAGGCTGCGCCTTCCCCCTCTCCCTTGGCCCTATATATAGTGGGGGGAAGGGAGGTCAGCCCAAGCTAAGCCCTGGCGCCTCCCTCTCCCTCCCATGACACATCTCCCTCCTCCCACAGCGCTTGGCGAAGCCCTGTTGGAATCCCGCTACTTCCACCACCACGCCGTCGTGCTGTTGTATCTCCATCAACCTCTCCTCCCCCCTTGCTGGATCAAGAAGGAGGAGACGTCGCTGCTCCATACGTGTGTTGAACGCGGAGGTGCCGTCCGTTCGGCGCTAGGATCATCGGTGATTTGGATCACGACGAGTACGACTCCATCAACCCCGTTCTCTTGAACGCTTCCGCGCGCGATCTACAAGGGTATGTAGATCCACTCCTCCCTCATTGCTAGATGACTCCATAGATTGATCTTGGTGATACGTAGGAAAATTTTGAATTTCTGCTACGTTCCCCAACAGTGACATCATGAGTTAGGTCTATGCGTAGTTTCTATGCACGAGTAGAACACAAAGTAGTTGTGGGCGTTGATTTTGTTCAATATGCTTGCCGTTACTAGTCTTATCTTGATTCGGCGGCATCGTGGGATGAAGCGGCCCAGACCGACCTTACATGTACTCTTACGTGAGACTGGTTCCACCGATTGACATGCACTAGTTGCATAAGGTGGCTGGCAGGTGTCTGTCTCTCCCACTTTAGTCGGATCGGATTCGATGAAAAGGGTCCTTATGAAGGGTAAATAGCAATTGGCATATCACGTTGTGGTTTTTGCGTAGGTAAGAAACGTTCTTGCTAGAAACCCATAGCAGCCACGTAAAACATGCAAACAACAATTAGAGGACGTCTAACTTGTTTTTGCAGGGTATGCTATGTGATGTGATATGGCCAAGAAGGATGTGATGAATGATATATGTGATGTATGAGATTGATCATGTTCTTGTAATAGGAATCACGACTTGCATGTCGATGAGTATGACAACCGGCAGGAGCCATAGGAGTTGTCTTTATTTATTTATGACCTGCGTGTCAACTTAAAGGTCATGTAATTACTTTACTTTATTGCTAAAGCGTTAGCCATAGTAGTAGAAGTAATAGATGACGAGACAACTTCAAGAAGACACGATGATGGAGATCATGATGATGGAGATCATGGTGTCATGCCGGTGACAAGATGATCATGGAGCCCCAAGATGGAGATCAAAGGAGCTATATGATATTGGCCATATCATGTCACTACTATTTGATTGCATGTGATGTTTATCATGTTTTTGCATCTTGTTTACTTAGAACGGCGGTAGTAAATAAGATGATCCCTCATAATAATTTCAAGAAAGTGTTCCCCCTAACTGTGCACCGTTGCGAAAGTTCGTCGTTTCGAAGCACCACGTGATGATCGGGTGTGATAGATTCTTACGTTCACATACAACGGGTGTAAGACAGATTTACACACGCGAAACACTTAGGTTGACATGACGAGCCTAGCATGTACAAACATGGCCTCGAAACACAAGAGACCGAAAGGTCGAGCATGAGTCGTATGGTAGATACGATCAACATGAAGATGTTCACCGATGTTGACTAGTCCGTCTCACGTGATGATCGGACACGGCCTAGTTGACTCGGATCATGTAATCACTTAGATGACTAGAGGGATGTCTATCTGAGTGGGAGTTCATAAGATGAACTTGTTTATCCAGAACATAGTCAAAAGGTTTTTGCAAATTATGTCATAGCTCACGCTTCAGTTCTACTGTTTAGATATGTTCCTAGAGAAAATTTAGTTGAAAGTTGATAGTAGCAATTATGCGGACTAGGTCCGTAAACTTAGGATTGTCCTCATTGCTTCATAGAAGGCTTATGTCCTTAATGCACCGCTCAGTGTGCTGAACCTCGAACGTCGTCTGTGGATGTTGCGAACATCTGACATACACGTTTTGATGACTACATGATAGTTCAGTGCGTAATGCTAAATGGTTTAGAATTGAGGCACCAAAGACGTTTTTGAAACATCGCAGAACATATGAGATGTTCCAAGGACTGAAATTGGGATTTCAGGCTCGTGCCCACGTCAAGAGGTATAAGACCTCCGACGATTTTCTTAGCCTGCAACTAAGGGAGAAAAGCTCAATTGTTGAGCTTGTGCTCAGATTGTCTAAGTACAACAATCATTTGAATCGAGTGGGAGTTGATCTTCCAGATGAGATAGTGATGTTTCTCCGAAGTCATTACCACCAAGCTGCTAGAGCTTCGTGATGAACTATGATATATCAGGGACATATATGATGATCCTTGAGATATTCGCGATATTTGACACCACAAAAGTAGAAATCAAGAAGGAGCATCAATTGTTGATGGTTGGTGAAACCACTAGTTTCAAGAAGGGCAAGGGCAAGAAGGGATACTTCATGAAACGGCAATTCAGCTGCTGCTCTAGTGAAGAAACCCAAGGTTGAACCCAAACCCGAGACTAAGTGCTTCTGTAATAAGGGGAACAACCACTGGAGCAGAATTACCCTAGATACTTGGTAGATGAGAAGGCTGGCAAGGTCGATAGAAGTATATTGGATATACATTGTGTTGATGTGTACTTTACTAGTACTCCTAGTAGCACCAGGGTATTAGATACCGGTTCGGTTGCTAAGTGTTAGTAACTCGAAATAAAAGCTACGGAATAAACGGAGACTAGCTAAAGGTGAGCTGACGATATGTGTTGGAAGTGTTTCCAATGTTGATATGATCAAGCATCGCACGCTCCCTCTACCATCGAGATTGGTGTTTGCGTTGAGCATAGACATGATTGGATTATGTCTATCGCAATACGGTTATTCATTTAAGGAGAATAATGGTTACTCTGTTTATTTGAATAATACCTTCAATGAATGGTTCATTGAATCTCGATCATAGTGATACACATGTTCATGCCAAAAGATATAAGATAGTAATGATAGTACCACCTACTTGTGGCACTGCCACGTAAGTCATATCGGTGTAAAACGCATGAAGAAGCTCCATGTTGATGGATCTTTGGGCTCACTCGTTTTGAAAAGTTTGAGACATGCGAACCATGTCTATTGGTGTATATGCATGGAGAAACTCCATGCAAATGGACCGTTTGGACTCACTTGATTTTGAATCACTTGAGACATGCAAATCATACCACATGGGCAAGATGACTGAAAACCTCGGTTTCAGTAAAATGGAACTAGAAAGCAACTTGTTGGAAGTAATACATTTTAATGTGTGCAATCCAATGAGTGCTAGGGCGTGTAATGGATATCGTTATGTTCTTACTTCACAGATGATGAGTATATTTACTTGATGAATCACGAGTCTGAATTATTGAAAGGTTCAAGTAATTTCAGGGTGAAGTTGAAAGATCGTCGTGACAAGAGGATAAAAGATCTATGATATGATCATAGAGATGAATATCTGAATTACGAGTTTGGCACAGAATTAAGACATTGTGGAAATTGTTTCACAACTAATACAGCCTGGAACACCATAGTGTGATGGTGTGTCCGAACATCATAACTGCACCCTATTGGATATGATGCATACCATGATGTCTCTTATCGAATTACCATGATAGTTTATGGGTTAGGCATTAGAGACAACCACATTCACTTTAAATAAGGCACCACGTAATTCCGATGAGATGACACCGTATGAACTATGGTTTAGAGAAACCTAAGCTGTCATTTCTTAAAAGTTTGGGGTTGCGACGCTTATGTGAAAAAGTTTCAGGCTGATAAGCTCGAACCCAAAGCGGATATATGCATCTTCATAGGACACCCAAAACAGTTGGGTATACCTCCTGTCTCAGATCCGAAAGCAATAAGGGATTGTTTCTAGAATCGGGTCCTTTCTCGAGGAAAAGTTTCTCTCGAAAGAATTGAGTGGGAGGATGGGGGAGACTTGATGAGGTTATTGAACCGTCACTTCAACTAGTGTATAGCATGGCACAAAGAGTTGTTCCTATGGCACCTACACCAATTGAAGTGGAAGCTTATGATATTGATCATGAGACTTCGGATCAAGTCACTACCAAACCTCGTGGGATGACAAGGATGCGTACTACTTCAGAGTGGTACGTGATCCTGTCTTGGAAGTCATGTTGCTAGACAATAATGAACCTATGAGCTATGGAGAAGCGATGGTGGGCCTGGATTCCAAAATGGCTCGAGGCCATATAATCCGAGAGAGGATCCATATATGAAAACAAAGTGTAGACGTTGGGAGAACTACTTGATGGTCGTAAGGCTGTTAGGTACATATGGATTTTTAAAAGGAAGACGGACAATGATGGTAAATGTCACCATTAAGAAAGCTCGACTTGTCGTTAAGATGTTTTCTGACAAGTTCAAGGAGTTGACTACGATGAGACTTTCTCACTCATAGCGATGCTAAGAGTCTGTTGGAATTATATTAGCAATTACTGCATTATTTGTGAAATTTTGCAGATAGGATGCAAAAAAAAACATTGTTTCCTCGATGATTTCTGAGGAAAGGTTGTATGTGATACAACCGGAAGGTTTTGTCAATCCTGAAAGATGCTAATAAGTATGCAAAGCTCCAGCAATCCTTCTGAGGACTGGAGTAAGCATCTCGGAGTTGGAATGTATGCTTTGATGAGATGATCAGAGATTTTGGGTGTATACAAAGTTTATGAGAAACTTGTATTTCCAAAGAAGTGAGTGGGAGCACTATAGAATTTCTGATAAGTATATGTTGACATATTGTTGATCAGAAATGACGTAGAATTTCTGGAAAGCATATAGGGTTATTTGGAAAGTGTTTTTCAATGGAAAGCCTGGATTAAGCTACTTGAACATTGAGCATCAAGATCTATAAGGATAGATCAAAACGCTTAATGGTACTTTCAAATGAGCACATACCTTGACATGATCTTGAAGGTGTTCAAGATGGACCATTCAAAGAAGGAGTTCTTGCCTGAGTTGTAAGGTATGAAGTTAAGACTTAAAGCTCGACCACGGCAGAAGAAAGAGGAAGGACGAAGGTCGTCCCCTATGCTTAAGACATAGGCTCTACAGTATGCTATGCTGTGTACCGCACCTGAAATGTGCTTTGCCATGAGTCAGTCAAGGGGTACAAGAGTGATCTAAGAATGGATCACAGGACAACGGTCAAAGTTATCCTTAATAACTAATGGACTAAGGAATTTTCTCGATTATGGAGGTGATAAAGAGTTCGACGTAAAGAGTTACGTCGATGCAAGCTTAACACCTATCCGGATAGCTCTGAGTAGAGATACCGGATACGTATAATGGAGCAACAATTTAGAATAGCTCCATGTAGAATAGTTATTTGAAATGGCTCCAAATATAGTGTAGTAGCTGCATCTACAAGATGACATAGAGATTTGCGAGGTACATACGGATCTGAAAGATTCAGGCCCGTTGACTATAACATCTCTCACAAGCATAACATGTTCAAACCCAGAACACATCGAGTGTTAATCACATGGTAATGTGAACTAGATTATTGACTCTAGTAAACTCTTTGGGTGTTAGTCACATGGGGATGTGACCTTGAGTGTTAATCACATAACGATGTGAACTAGATTATTGACTCTAGTAAACTCTTTGGGTGTTAGTCACATGGGGATGTGACCTTGAGTGTTAATCACATATCGATGTGAACTGGATTATTGACTCTAGTGCAAGTGGGAGACTGTTGGAAATATGCCCCAGAGGCAATAATAAATTAGTTATTATTATATTTCCTTGTTCATGATAATCATTTATTATCCATGCTAGAATTGTATTGATAGGAAACTCAGATACATGTGTGGATACATAGACAACACCATGTCCCTAGTAAGTATCTAGTTGACTAGCTCGTTGTTCAATAGATGGTTACGGTTTCCTGACCATGGACATTGGATGTCATTGATAACGGAAATATGCCCTAGAGGCAATAATAAAGTTATTATTTATTTCCTTATTTCATGATAAATGTTTATTATTCATGCTAGAATTGTATTAACCGGAAACATAATACATGTGTGAATACATAGACAAACAAAGTGTCACTAGTATGCCTCTACTTGACTAGCTCGTTAATCAAAGATGGTTATGTTTCCTAACCATGAACAATGAGTTGTTATTTGATTAACGAGGTCACATCATTAGTTGAATGATCTGATTGACATGACCCATTTCATTAGCTTAGCACCCGATCGTTTAGTATGTTGCTATTGCTTTTCTTCATGACTTATACATGTTCCTATAACTATGAGATTATGCAACTCCCGTTTGCCGGAGGAACACTTTGGGTGCTACCAAACGTCACAACGTAACTGGGTGATTATAAAGGAGCATTACAGGTGTCTCCAAAGGTAGATGTTGGGTTGGCGTATTTCGAGATTAGGATTTGTCACT
>NC_057800.1:705228192-705324247 GCF_018294505.1 Triticum aestivum
TAGGCTACATCAATTTCGTCGCCGATTCCGAATGAGAAGGCATGTGTTCAATCTTATTCACGAGCGAGTGGTCGCGCATGACCCATACTTTGAGTGCAAAGAGGATGCCCTAGGCAAGCTTGGTTTCTCTTCATACCAAAAATGCATTGCGGCTATCCGCATGCTTGCATATGGAATTCCTGGTGATCTTGTGGATGAGTATGTTCGTATTAGTGAGTCCACATGTCTCCTCTCACTATATAGTTTTTGCACGGCCTTGGTGGAAGTGTTCGGCTCGGAGTACCTAAGAGAGCCAACTGTCCCTGATACAGAGAGGTTGTTGGTGATCAATGCCGAGAGGGGATTTCCGGGCATGCTTGGCAGTATAGATTGTATGCACTAGAAGTGGAAGAAATGTCCATTCGCTTGGTAGGGACAGTACAAGGGGCATGTGAAAGGTGCCATTGTTATACTAGAGGTTGTTGCTTCACAAGATCTCTGGATATGGCATTCTTTCTTTGGCATGGCTGGTTCTTAGAATGATATTAGTGTTCGTCAGCGGTCTCCGGTGTTTGCAAGGCTTGCGGAAGGGCACTTCCCAGAGGTCAACTTTGAGGTCAGTGGCCACCATTCCAACAAGGAATATTACCTAGCCGATGGCATCTTTCCTCAATGGTCAACTCTTGTAAATACCATACCCAATCCGCAAGGAGAGAAGAGAAAAATGTTTGCCCAAATGCAAGAGAGTGCTAGGAAGGATGCGGAGCGTGCTTTCGGCGTCCTTCAGTCTCGATGGGGTATCGTTCACAACCCTACATTGACATGGAGCATGAAGAAGTTTTGGGAGGTGATAACTGCTTGTGTGATCATGCACAACATGATCGTGAAGGATGAGCGTGATGATAGCATCTGCGACCAATGGTTTGATTTCCAGGCTGAAAATGTTGAGCCTGAGCATCCACCTCCTGCAATCTTTGAACAGTTTGTCGAGTTTCATCGGAAGTTGTGTGATTGGCATACTCATGTCCAGGTCCAGCTCCAGGATGGCTTGGTTGAGTATGTGTGGACTCACATTGGCAACTAGCAGACCTATGAGTATAATTTCTTGTGATGCAAATAAATTTCGATTTGGTTGTAAGACTATTTGATATTGCACTACTAGGAAAAGGGCTATAGATGGAAATGACACTAATGGCGCACCAGACATGTGGTGCGCCATTAGTATATACTAATGGCGCACCACCTTCTGATGCGCCATTAGTGTTGAAACTACTAATGGCGCACCCTGCCCACGGTGCGCCATTAGTACCAATTTTTTTTTGAACTAGTGCGCCTGTCCAAACATACTAATGGCGCATCCACTGGTGGTGCGCCATTACTAGTTGTAACTAGTAATGGCGCACCAGCCAGAAGGTGCGCCACTAATGTTATTTTTTTATTATTGTTTTTATTCCTTTTTTTGCAAAAGTACTAATGGCGCACCACCAGGGGGTGCGCCATTAGTAACCTGGATTACTAATGGCGCATTTGTTGCTGGTGCGCCATTAGTAAGTGGGCAGCAACAAGATATTTTGGACAGCCTCTCCTCCCACACTCACTTTCTCCCCACTTCATTCTCTCCACCGCCTCCTCCTTGTCTCGGGTGCCTCCTCTTTTTCACCTCATTTCCACCATAGATTCATTCAAATTAAGTGGTTAAGTTACCTTGTTTTGCTAGGTAAGTAAGGGGGGAAGCTATATTTATGTTGTTCTCCCTACAACAATGTGCACATGCACTTTTTATGGCCTAGCTAGATCTATGTATGTTCGTGGTGTTGCATATGTTTGTGGTGTTGCATATGTGTTTGTGTTTGGAGGTGTACCGGTATTTGAAATGCGATAGTTGCCAATATTTTGCCGGAATGTTGATTCATTTCCGTTTCGGCGAGAATTTTGGCATTAAGCATTCTTTTTGGTCCTATTTTTAGGGAAAGTCATGCCAAATTTTTTCTTGGTTCTAAAATATCGTTTTGCTCTACCCCGCAGGCGACCATGGTCCGCACGATGACCGAAGGCATCGTGAATAGGTTTTTGAGGTCCGCGAAGGCCGAGATGCTTCAAAAGAACGAGACGGAGATAAGATGTCCGTGTCGAAGATGCAAGCTGAATAGCCTTATTGCGGACCCGGATTCCGGGCAGGTGCGGGACCACCTGCTCTTGCGTGGTTTCATGGATGGCTATCGGTGGCAAGGTGATGAAGATGACTACGAAGTCGTCCATGGGGGCCGGGCAAGAAATGAGGAAGGGCAGCAAGACAACCACCGCGGCTCGGGGGGGGGGGGCGAGAAGACGAAGAATCCCCAGGAGATGATCACGACGGTGATGCTGTACACAGTCATCATGTAGAAGATGCAGGACATGATGATGATGCCGGCGGAGCAGACGACGCTGGACCATCGATGGGCTGGGTGCAGGACCCTCATATTCAAGAGCTGCTTCTCAAGCAGACGGATAACGCAAGAGCTGCCGCCCGAGAGAAAGCCAAGATGGATCAACTTGAGTTAGACGCGGTTACTCCATTGTATGAAGGATGCAGGCCCGAGGATACCCGCCTGAAAGTAACGCTCATGGCTCTGGAGATGAAGGTAAAACACAAAATGACCGACGCATGCTTCGACGAGAACATGTCATTCTGGCACGAACGTCTTCCCAAGGGGAACAAGTGCCCGACCAGTTTGGAGGAGGCGAAGAAAATCGTGTGTCCTCTGGATTTACCGCACGTGAAATACCATGTGTGCATGAACAATTGCATCATTTATCGGGACGAGCACGCGGAGTCTACCATATGTCCGGTGTGCGGTGTCACTCGATACAAGAAGAGGAAGAAAGCTCCTCGAAAAGTGGTGTGGTACTTTCCGATCACTCCTCGTCTGCAGCGGTATTTCGCGGACCCTAAGGTAGCAAAGCTCCTGCGTTGGCACGCGGATAGGGAGGAGAAGAAGCGAGAAGATGACGCAAATGATCCGGAGATAGATAAAAAAGACAAGATGCTGAGTCACCCTAAGGATGCGAGCCAGTGGCAAGCGTTGAACTTCGAATACCCAGAATTTGGGAACGATCCAAGGAACATCATGCTGGGCGCGAGCACCGATGGAGTCAATCCGTTTGGCAGCCAGAGAAGCACACATAGCACCTGGCCTGTGTTCGTGTGGATGTACAACCTTCCCCCCTGGTTGTGCATGAAGAGGAAGTACATTCACATGAGTATGCTAATTGAAGGGCCGAAACAACCAGGGAACGACATCAATCTGTATCTGGGGCTGCTGAAAGAGGAGATTGACACGCTGTGGAAAACGCCAGCCAATACGTGGGACGCCGCAGAGAAAGAATATTTCCCTATGAGAGCCGCACTGCTCACGACGGTGCACGACTATCTCGGTTACGGATATCTTGCGGGGCAGGTAGTCCACGGATTTTCTGGATGCGTAAGGTGCATGGATGACACAACGTATCGCCAGCTAGATAGAGATCCCGGGTCTTCGAAAACCGTGTTCATGGGACATCGAAGGTGGCTTCGCGACGATGACCCGTGGAGGAAACGCAAGGATCTGTTCGATGGTGAAACCGAACCCCGAAAACGCCCGTGTACGAGGAGCGGCGAGGAAATAGACAAGCTGTTGAAAAATTGGAAAGACTGCCCACTGCCGGGAAAGAAGCAAAAGGCGCCAGAGCCGCTGCTGAAGGTATGGAAAACGAGGTCTGTTTTCTGGGACTTGCCGTACTGGAAGATCCACCGTGTGCCTCACAGCCTTGATGTCATGCATATCACGAAGAACGTGTGCGAGAGTCTGCTTGGTACCCTGCTCAACATGCCAGAGAGGACCAAAGATGGGCCGAAAGCAAGGGCAGACTTGAAATCAATGGGCATCAGGCAGGAGCTTCACGCTATATATGATGATGATGACGACGATGATGATGATGATGATGATGATGAGGCGAAGCAGGACACAGAAAGTCGTCGCAAAGGCAAAAAGGCCAAGAAGACCGGAAATGACTACCCTCCCGCGTGCTTCACTCTAAGTCAGGAGGAGATCGAGCAGTTTTTCACCTGCCTCCTAGGAGTAAAACTTCCTTACGGTTACGCGGGGAAGATAAGCAGATACCTAGACCCAGCGAAACAGAAGTTCAGCGGGATGAAGTCTCACGACAGTCACGTGCTGATGACGCAGATACTTCCAGTTGCAATCCATGGGATCATGGACGCGCACGTACGTGAAACGCTATTTGGCCTATGCAACTTCTTCGACGTCATCTCTCGGAAGTCGATTGGCGTGAGGCAACTCAGAAGGCTACAGGAAGAGATCGTGGTGATACTATGCGAGCTTGAGATGTACTTCCCGCCCGCATTCTTCGACGTTATGGTGCATCTGCTGGTCCATATAGTGGAGGATATCATCCAACTCGGGCCGACGTTCCTGCACAGCATGATGCCGTTCGAAAGGATGAATGGTGTCATCAAAGGATACGTTCGCAACATGTCACGTCCAGAGGGAAGCATAGCCAGGGGCTTTCTGACCGAAGAGTGCATCTCCTACTGCACGAATTATCTAGGCATCGAGAACCCCGTTGGTCTGCCCGTCAACAGGCACCTCGGCAGGCTCGCTGGATGGGGTCACCGTGAGGGTCGCCGCGAAATGCATGTCGACTTCGAGGGTCGACTCGCCGACTTTGAAAGAGCAAACCTAGTCGCGCTACAACACATAGACGTGGTCGATCCTTGGGTGGTAGAGCACAAAACCTTTATTAAGAAGACGTACAATGACCGAGGCCAACAGAGGACGGACGGAGATATACTCAAAGAGCACAACTCATGTTTCACGCGTTGGTTCAAGCAGAAGCTTCTGTCGTACCCTTTACATGAGGATTCTTCCGCGGAAGAACAACTCATATTCGCCTTGTCACAGGGCGCCGAGCACAACCTGATGACCTATGAGGCGTACGATATCAACGGCTACACATTCTACACCGAGGCCAAGGACATGAAGAGCGATGGTTATCAGAACTCCGGGGTAACGATGGAATCCTACACCGGTAACGACAAGGACAGATACTACGGAAGGATCGAGGAGATCTGGGAGCTGAGCTACGCTGGAGAGAAGGTCCCGATGTTCCGTGTCAGATGGGCCAAGAGCGTCCTAAAAGAAGACCGGTATTTCACCACCATGGTTATACCCGAAGCCAAATCCAAGACCGCGGGCGCAAACGTCACCGCGAAAAATGAGCCATGGGTACTGGCTTCCCAAGTGGACCAATGCTTCTTCATTACCGACCCGTCAAAGACCAGTCGTGTTGTCGTGAGGAGAGGCAAAAGGAAGATCATCGGAATGGATGGAGTAGCCAATGAGCAAGACTTCGACAAGTACGGCGACCTGAGGATCGAACATGACGACGATGATGAAGTAGCAGCATACACCACAAGAAGAAGCAGGACCACCCTACCTAAAGGACGTCCGTTCCACAGAAGAACTCCATTTGCGAAAAAGAAGGGCAAGAAGATTGTTAACAGATAGCTAGCTAAGATCGATTGTATTTAAATCGTAGCCTTCATTTCTCGATTGTATTTCATGGGCACTTTTTGAACTATCATGAATATTTTTAAATTTCATGGACACTCGATCTCGATCCCCCTCCATCTCGATCGCTATCCCACCTCGCCAGATCCGGTCCCCCTCGCCGCCGAGCACCCCCCGGTCCACCGGCCGCCGCTGCCGACCCCCCGCACCCTCGATTCCCCTACTCAACCGCCGCCGCCGACCCCCCGCACCCCTCCCCTACTCAACCGCCGCCACCAACCCCCCGCACCCTCCCCCGCTCCACCGGCATTACTGTTTGATGATATTTTTAAAAAATTATTACTGTCTTATAAAAAAAATTACTGTTATGATTTAAACAAGTTTGAACATATTTAAACACAAATAAGTATCAAACAACATTTTAAATGCATAATTTTTTTTGTGGAGCCTAGGAATCGAACCCAGGACCTCCTGGTGTGAGAACTGGCACCTGACCAGTCGAGCTAGTAGAGGGGAGTTGATGTGGATAAGGTCAGGTGGGAGATAACCTGTTGGCTCGAGCGGAAATAAAAAAAATACTAATGGCGCACCAGGTCGAGGTGCGCCATTAGCATGTATATACTTATGGCCCACCAAGGGGTGGTGCGCCATTAGTATTGTGCCCCCTACTTCGTATCGATCCCCTCTCTCTCCCTCGCCCGAGCCCTCGCCCTCGATCCCCTCTCTCTCCCTCGCCCGAGCCCTCGCCCTCGATCCCCTCTCTCTCCCTCGCCCGAGCCCTCGCCCTCGATCCCCTTCCCCTCTCCTCTCCCGACGCCGCCGCCCCGCCGCCCTCGACGCCGGCCAGATCCGCCGCCACCTCTGCTCGAGCTGCTCCCATCGACCACGCCGCTGCTCGCGTGCTTCTTCTCTCCCGCGACCCCGCCATTGAAGGTCTCGCAAGGTCCTCTTCTCCTCCCCCTCCCCCTTTGTTCGATTCGATTGTGCCACCGTCAAGGTTCCCTGATGATGCTGGTTCCTCTCGCGCGCAGGCTGCACCGCACCTCGGACCGCGTGTGCCTAGTTCTTCCCGGGATGCTGCCCCGACCCTACTACCCACGCCATCAGGGGAGCTCGTCAAGGTATCATCCCCCCCTCTCTCTCTCTCTGCTCTCTCCATCTCTCATGCTCTGGCGTGTTTTTTCCTAAGGGACGAAACTATGTTCTCTTGTTGCTATTGCTAGGTGTTTTTGTCTGCCATGTACGTACATACCTAGAGTAGTTGATTAGATGCAGAATTCTTTGTTTGCTGAATTGCTGAATTGGAAACTGTATCATCTGGTCTGCGTGTGACACGCCATTTTAGCAAATTCTTTGTTTCTCTTGTTCCATTGATACAATATCAGATCATGTCGATGCATTGGTCTGTATCCAATTACTCTGCTTTGCACTCCCGGTTTTTATTGTATTAAGAGTATCAGTATCTAGCGGTCTGAGCATTGGTCTTTGGATTTAGCTTCTATCAACTGTGTTGTCTATGCTGCAAAATTTCAATATGCTCTGTCTATACTGCAAAGCTGGTAAAGATGGAGTTTCCATACTTTATATCTTAAGTGAAACTGAGCGTACTATCGATCCTTGTTCCGATTTTATCAGTTTGACTTTTGGTTCAACCAAATGAGTAATCAGAGTTTAGTTGCTACTGTTCTGGTGTAAGCTATGGCCAATATATATAAAAGATTCTTTCACTTGTGTATGTACCAAGATCAAATGTGTGGGGAGTTTCTCTTTGTTGATATATTATTCCAAGAACAATTGTATCAAGCAAGAATATTGACTAAGGCATTGTTGCAGAGATTCTGAGAATTAGCAAACGATTTTGTGTACTGTCCTCTGTTCTTTCTTATTGGTGTGGTGATTGCTGAACAAGATCCCACCTGAACTTGCAGAAAAGAAGGACAAAAAGACTTAGTTGGTAACTGCTGAGGACTAACCTGATTTGCACCAATATTAGTCAATCAGAAAATGATCCATCATAGCTTTTGAATAGACTAGGGACAGTTAGGGACAACATTATGTCTAGCTAGGAACTGCAAATTAACAATAATTACAAGTAGGAGGGCCTAGTGACCCCGGGCGATAACTGAATGGTCAAATTCAAAGGTTGTGTTCATATTAGTCAAATCAAGTTATCTATGGAAATGCCACATTCTGCTGCAGCCAAATCTTAATACAACCTGTGTCAACTTAATTAGCCACTGAAATACAAAAAGAGGTTTATTTATGTAAGCTAGGCTAACTTAATCAAACATACTCCTACTACGTAGCTCAACTTCAATAGCAGATTGTAGGACCTCCATGTATCAATTTCCCTGAGTATATATAAATTGATGGCAACAAAGATTTGGCTTAGACTGTTCTGCTCAGTGCTTGGCTGCAAAGGGTGACTTGTTGTATTTAGAGCATGCTATTGCTTGCATATAACCAGATTTTGCATATCATTGTTTCTTCTGTTTCCAGTTTTACTGATTGGAGTATGTTTCTGGTTGAGGGGAGAACTGCACTGTAGTAGTACTGATGGAGCTGAGAAAGAGAGTGGTTCATTCTGAAACTCAACTAGCAACAGGCAAATATTGTATTCCCTGAGTAAATCCTTTTCTGAGCTAAAATATATTTTCTTGTTGATTGAAGAATATCATATTCCCTGATTAAATCCCTGGGGAGTGATAATTTTTCCTATGTTCATAGTGTGAGATTGATCCAGATTGAATGTTATGCATATCTTAAACATAGGAGTGTTAGACATAAAGCATGTCCAGCAGAACCTTTAGTGCATCTTTGCTCTTGTTCATTTAGTTTTAGTAAACAAATATTGCGAAGCATGACATGGCCTTTGTGAGCTCCTTTGTATAAAATGAAATGCAAGGTTGCTGATACTGTAACCCAGATCACACAGATCAATTTTTTTCAATTTATGCAACTGTAAGAGTACCAACCAGATTACACAAATCATTTTTTCTTCAGAAGTGTGTCATAATTTCCCTGTCCTAATTGTTGTTTTGATTCAGAAGTGATGATTTGCTACAACCAGTGCATGCATGCCTTTTTTCTTCTTCATTTTTAGTAAAGTGCTCTGTTATGGGTCATGGACTTTGTGCCATGGACCAGTGCATGCATGCTGCTGCTGCTGCTGTACTACTTGTCAAGTGATGCTGCTGCTGCTATCTGCGAGTTGCTGCTGCTAGTTGTGATTTTGTCAAGTGATGCTGCTGCTACTTGTGATCTTCTAAAATGACCCCTTTCTCCTAAAACGTTGATTAATTTCCGTTTCGGTTGAGAAATGGGGCACTCCAAGGTCAAGAAAATTAGCAAAGGTCATGCCCAATTTTCTTGACCTAGAAGGTGCCCGATTCTCAACCGAAATAAAAATTAATTTGCTTTAGTGGTTGGATTAGTTTAGTATTTTTTTCACACACTCAGACACCCTTGCTTGCCATGTGTGTGAGAGAGATAGTGAGAGGAGACAAGAAGAAGGGGGTTAGGAAGATGTTGCCTGCTCATCAAAGCTAACCATCTCCCCCTTTTCACCCCTTTTCCTTTGTCTTTTGTGGGTTGCAAGGAAGCTACTGTCTTAGCTAGCTTAGCTTGTGCACAAATCCCAGTGTTACAATCTAGAAAATTAGCCTGCAAAGATGAGGTCCCATGCTGGCTGTACCACTGCATCATGCAACAGTGCCTTGAAGATCCAAGGCAATATCACAAACATCATAGGCAATTTGACCAAACTCACAACCTTGTATCTTTGCAGCAACCAACTTTCTAGACACACCCCTCAAGAACTAGGTTACCCTGAGAACGTGGACTTGGACCTTAGCAACAACACACTAACAGGTTCTATCCCAAAACACCTAGGCAATATCACAAACATCTCTCAATTGTTCCTTGACAATAACCAACTTTTTGGCGACATTCCTCGAGAATTAGGTTATTTGGTCAACTTAGAGATCTTGTTCCTTGACAATAACCAACTTTTTGACCAAACTTTGTTTCTATTTAGAGAGAAACATGGCCCACAACGATGAGGCCGGGGGTTCGGGCGGCAAGGCATTCTGGGAGCTGTCCCAGGAGATGGAGGAACAACCTCACTTGTATGAGGCCGCCGCCTTCCCCACCGATCCTGAGACCACGGATGGTGCCGCCGAGGATGACCACACTGATGCCACCATTGATGGTGCCGCCGAGGATGCCACCACTGATGATGGCAGCGCACGCACAGATGGCAGCCAACCGAAGTGGCAACGGAAGGACCGGCGCCCGATCGTGCTCCGCACCCTCAAGGAGGAAGTTACTGAAGTGGACTCCGACGGGAATCCAACGGCGCCCGAACGAATAGTCAAGGGGTACTCGCTTCAGCTCGGGTGCATTGTCCGGAGCACGGTCTCGATCAACACCGAGAACCTGAGGCATCCTGACCGAGGGAATTTGTGCAACCTCCTCTTCACGAAGCTGCACGAACGATACAAGTTCCCCGCTGAATTTGAAAACACAAGCCTCAAAGGGAATAAAGTGAACAATGCTGCCCTCACGAAGATGAGCAAGGCCCTGTCTACTTGGAAAAGCAATGTGAAGAGAATGATCGAGAAAGGTGAGAGTTATCAGAAGATCAAGGAGAAAAATCCTTCGATCACCGAAGATGACTACAACGACTTCAAGATCAATTGCTCGAGCACCGCAAGCTCCCAATCAAGTGAGTGGGGGAAACAAATGCGGGAGCTGAACATAGGGGAACACACACTCGGTCCCGGCGGTTACAGAGTGGTGGAGCCTATATGGGACAAGGAGGAGGTGGACCGTGCCGAGCAAGGCCTACCGCCCCTCTTCAATAAATACGGTGACAAGCAGACCAGGAACTTTGTCAGGGCACAGTACAAGAAGGACCCGAAAACAAAGGAGCTTACCACGGATCCGAAGACCAGGCAGCTTGAGCTTGTTCTGGTAAGGAATACACCCCCGCGTAATTAGCTCCATATGGTTGCATTCTAATTAATGAAGCCAAATTTCTAAATGGTTCACATTCCTTCCGCAGGCGACTGAAAGCAGTAGCGCGGGGTCGACTAAGAGCAACCCTTGGGACACCATTCTAAATAGGGGGTTGAATGTAATGAAGAACAAGGATAAGCTCAGTAAGCCGACGTCAGCTGGTCGTGTGGCTGGCAAAGGCTTGTCGACAAAATGGGGGTCATACTATACCGCTGGTGTGCGGAAGGAGAAAAAGACCAGCTCGGAAAGCCAGGCGCGAGAGGTTCAAGAACTCAAGGCACAGGTGGCGCGGATTCCGGAGATTGTCCAAGAGCAAGTGGAACAACGACTCGGAGCGATGATCACCGCCCTTGTGCCTACCTTGATCTCGGGGTTGAGTGCGTGGATTGCGGGCGGCCAACAAGGGCCGCCCCCGATTCCTAGCTTCACGGCCAGCAACTCGCATAATGCGATGGCGGGGCCATTGGTGCCTCCGGTGGAGGCGACATTGGTGTCTCCGACGCCGGCATGGGAGCTTAATGCACCCGGGTGTACGCCGGCCGGCACCTCTGCAGCAAGCGGCACCTCCGTCAACTGCACGCCCGTTGTTGGCGGTGCGTCGACATTAGCCGAGCTCGACGCCATCATCACGGTAACTAATTAAGCCTCTCTCGGCCGAGGACTTCATCTCCTTGCCTTTGACTGGGCATCCCTGACGCCCTACATGTTTTCGCAGGGCGCCGCCGATGTTCCGTGCACTCTCCTCCACTTCGTGAACAACGAGTTGGTTGATGTCGCCAAGGGCAAAATCGTTCAACCGGGCAACCCCTTGTTCCACGGTACCCAGATGCCACCCAACTTGTTTAGGGTTCAACTGGTTCGGGTGCTGCCAGGCTGCGACGACTTGTTACCTCCGATTCGACCCGTCGGGGCCGACGATGAAGACGTGATGACCCTCAGCGCCTGCCTGAGCTGGCCCCTGCTTTGGCCGAAGAGCCAGATTCGTTTGGGGGCGGGGGACACCACCCCAAAGACAACACCGCCAGTCGTGCCGGCGCCAAGTCGGCCCCATGGCAAGACCTCCGTAACGGTGCCGGACATCCCTATGCCACTGGATCCAAACATGCATATGGCACAGGATCAGAACGACGACGACGACGATGATGATACATTTGGCAACGTCGATCAGTACTTTGCCGATCATGGGTACGATGGCGACTTCATGGGGCCTCCTTCTCAAGAACCAAACCCAACAAAAGACGTGTGCGATCTAGCTGGTACCGCGGAGAAGCCAAGTTGCAACAGGCGCCGTCTGCCGTTCAGCTCTCAGGAGACGCCTCCAGCTGCCGACTTCACCGAGCCTCAGATAGGCGAGGTGCGAAATATTATCAGCCCCAACACACTCAAGAAGGCTGTCTGTGAGCAGAACTCGGTCCCATTACAGGAGAAGAAGAAGGCACGCAAAAGAAAGACTAAGAAGGGTGCGAGCCAGCCGGCACCGAGTACGATCCGTGCTCAGGACGGGCCACCTTCACCGCAGGATATCTCGAGGAGGGTGCATGTGGCGGGTAGGGTGATGCTACCGACAAATATGCTCAATGCTGCAACCGGTGCTATGCGGAGTCTGCATGACAGTGTTCTTTCTTTGGAGAAGCGGCGTCTCAGGGAGAAGGATGTGGCATACCCAGTTTTCGCGGCCAAGGTGCCAGAGGGCAAGGGCTTTGTGGATAACTCCATCGGGCGTACGATCGTCCTACGTTTTGATGACATCCACGCTATGTTGAACCTTCATCCACTGCACTACACCTTCGTTCGGCTATTTTCGCTGAGTATGGAGATGCGGATCATTCGCGACAAGACCCCGGACATCGTGATAGTCGACCCCTTCTACATGCGTGCCAAGATCTTGGGCAGCGCTGGGGACCGGCAAGTCGCGAGTTCTTACCTCGAAGGCGTCATTCTGGCAAACCAAGATAAGGATAACTTCCTCGTGCCTTACTTTCCCGAGTAAGTCCTCCCCTCAACCGGCCCGTAACATATGAATTCTTACATTTCGATCGTTTTTCTTTTAACATTCCGTGTTTTCTACAGTGACACACGTTGCACGCTCATCCTCCTAAGCCCCAAATATTCCATGGCCACGTATTTCGACCCGGACCGTCAGTCGAACGTAGACTACACAAATGTCAAGAAGGTTCTTGATGATGTTCTCCCCGGCTACGCCAAATCTGGAGGCACCTTCACCAGGCCTATTCGTAAGTACGGCAAGCACGTGTTCTCCCACAATACGACGTTCTGCTGCGTCAAGCAGCCGCCTGGCGATCAGAAGGGTGCCTACTACGCCATCCATCACATGCGGGCGATCGTACGGGACCATCATCAACTTCTGCTACCGAGTAAACTCAAAGATTGGGCCGCGAACGTGTCAGCAATCCAGGACGCGGACCTCCGACAAGAATTCTTTCGCATCCAGTCGGAGTTTGCGGAAATCATCCATCAAGATGTCCTTCGTACCTCGGGGCAGTTCTACCTCAGAAATCAACCGTCCAACAGTGACATCGACACAATGCTACAAATGCAGGCTGACAACGACCGTTATTTCATGACTCCCACGATAGACGGCGGCTTCATCCACGCTCCGGTCCCTTGAGTCGAGTCGAAAGCAGTGATGCTGTGTCTAGTTCTGAAACATCGATTGGCTCATGTTGTAATTAAACTTTAATGAACTTGTAGTATGTCTCTTTGGTTTCGAGAGTCGTTCAACTTAGATGTAATCGATGCTATTAATGTCTTGCTTTTCTCTTCCGATCGTTCTGTTGCATAATTATATATTGCTTATGTATTGTCTGTGAATTGGTACTAACGTTTCGTTTGGCTAGTGCATAGCGATGCCGACGTATGTCGTGTACAAGGGTAAGGTTCCCGGAGTCTACGATGACTGGAAGGAGTGTCGGAGATAGGTTCACCGATTCAGCGGTAACAGTTACAAAGGGTACACCACTAGGGCCGAGGCCGAATCTAGATACGCCCGCTATCTAGCGGGAGAGGGGAGGGAGCGTTGGAGGAACCGGATGAAGACGAGTTTCATCATGATGATGCTCATCGTGATGACCGCAGCTCTCTTCTATGTGATGGTAGTTTAGATGATCGATATCGACTTGTAATGTGAAGACAAACTCGCTACTCGCGGTCTCGAGACTTGTAATATAATGTTCTATCTTTGTTTGGTCTTTTCAATTCGGAGACTAATATGATGAATTGTATTCGGAGACTAATATGATGAATTGTATTCAAAGACTAATCTTCTATTGTATTCGATGAATCTGTTGTTAATGTGTGCTGTCTATATTTTGTCAAATTATACATTTTGTAACCTGTGCAAAAAATAGAAAATAAAAAAAATAAAAAAAACCCTAATATTCATACTAATGGCGCATCACATGACAGTGCGCCATTAGTATGACAAAGCATACTAATGGCGCATCACTGGTAAGTGCGCCATTAATATGCCATGGTTACTAATGGCGCATCCAGTGGTGGTGCGCCATTAGTATGCCAAAGCACCTGGATATACATGGCCCCTGGGAGGCATACTAATGGCGCACCCTGGCCTATACTAATGGCGCACCCGCGGTGCGCCATTAGTATACCAGGTGGTGCGCCATTAGTAAAAATTACTAATGGCGTGCTGTTAATGGCGCACCACAGATGCGCCATTAATGGCCATACTAAGTGCGCCATTAGTAGGGGTTTTTCTAGTAGTGTTGTTTTCTTGTCATGCAAACAAATTTCTATTGGGATGTAAAGACTATTTGAGAGCTATGTTTGATTTGAACCATTTCATATACATCATCTTCATTTTATCTACTGTGTTGGTGAATGGACGAGATGCAGCCGAAATGCGGCTGCGAATTGGACGCACGGCCGACACATCCACGAATCTTGGCGGACACGGCCCCATTGCCACCCGCAAACGGATGAAAAGCGGATGAAACAAACGTTCGTTTGAGGTTGCGCGTTGGAGTTGGCCTTAAGGCGCCGAATAGGATCTGGCGACGATGGGGCGAACAAAAGTTCGGACACAAGGCTGCCTTGCCTGAAGCCAGCGTGAGACTGGGCCGGCCTGGTGCGCAGGAGGCCACAAACCTTATATATATAAAAAAATATTTTTTCTATTTACAAGGCTGCCTTGTCTTTCACTTTTCTTTTCACATATTTTTCTTTTCTACTTTTTTATATTTAAAAGTATTATATATATATATATATATATATATATATATATATATATATATATATATATATATATATATATATATATATATATATAGGTCCGTTAAACTAAGCCTGCGCGTAGGATAATCTTAGCGTACGCTCCGGCCAACCGTGCGAGCACGCCTAATCAGCGGAACTCAACCAACCTCTCCGCTCGTCACTCTCCCACTCTAAATCAATCATAATAATTGATAGTAATGTAGTAACAACAAAATCAGATGTGTTATAGTAATATAAATTATTCTATTACGATCATAGTTTAATAAGTTTACGATGCTACGCTCGAACCACAACCAATTCATTGGTCGGTAATGCAAATTATTTTGTTACCATATCCTAAACCAATTTTACTACCAAAATTTAGGGACTGTAGGTGGTAACGCAAATTCTATTTACCATATCCTCAACCCATTTTACTACCAACAATTAGAGAGCGTAGTTGGTAACAGAAATAATTGTTTTATCATATTCTCAACCTGTTTTACTATGGACAATTAGGGAGCATAGTTGGTAAGGAAAATTATTCTATTATCACATCCTCAACCCGTATTACTACCAACAATTAGAAAGTAGTCTTGCAAAAAAAACAATTAGAAAGCATAGTTGGTAACGTAAAGTAACCTATTACCATAGCCTCAACCTGGTTTACTATTTCTGCAGTCGGTTTTACCCTCATTCATTAACGTAAAGTAACCTATTACCATAGCCTCAACCTGGTTTACTATTTCTGCAGTCGGTTTTACCCTCATTCAAAAAAAACAATTAGGAAGGGTAGTTGCGGGGCGTAGGTGTATCTGTGGGATGGTAATGAAATAAATTGCATTACTATTTCTGCAGTCGGTTTTACCCTCATTCATTAACGAAAGAGGAGACCTATTCATATGGAGCAACCACGCCTAATTAGGACCAGCGCGTAGGATAAAGAATTCTGCGCTCTCGCTCAGTTTAGCGCTACCGTATATATATATAGGTGGGTCTATTATTATAACACCCCTTAAGACCTTATTCTGCTAACAAAACACTCTTATTCTGATAACACCTCCCACCCGCACAGAGCCTAACCCGAGTCAACCAGCCGAACCGCCCCGCCCCTCTGAAAAATCCTTCCTCCCGTGCCCACCCCCCCGCTGCCTCCCCCACTCCACCCATGACCAAACTACCTCCAGCCCCCCCGGGCGGCGCCGCCCACACCTTCCCCGACCCGCCCCACTTTCCCTCTCTCCCAGCTCCGGCAAACGTGCGGGAGGTCGGCCCCCACCCACTCCAGTCACACCTCATCCGACCCGTCCCACTTCCCTCTCTCCCAGCTCGATCTAGATCAGGATCGAGCGCGTCAGTAACGGCCGGCCGGGCTCCTTCTCCCTCGCCGGTGAGCTCACTTCTCCTCTAATGTTCCTGTGAAGTGGCATCCATATGAGGTCGAGGTGCTCGAAGAAACTGGTCGCCAACCCCTGCTCCCAGCGCCTCCGTCAAGAGCGGCCGCGCGACCCACCACCTCTCATCCTCCGCGGATCCGGTTGCCACTACGACCTCTTCTCCTCCCTCTCTGATGTGCGCGGGGAGGCACTAGTAGAAAAAGGGTCAAATATGAAGCACATTAGTGCTGGTTTGAATTTGAGCCGGCACTAATGTGACCATTAGTGCCGGTTCCAACGGCTAGGCGGGCGGGCATCATTAGTACCGGTTCGTGGGCAACCTTTAGTACCGGTTCATGCCATGAACCGGTACTAATGAGGCTGTGTCAGGCTATGGTCAGGCTGGAGCCCCCACGAAGACCTTTAGTACCGGTTCATGCCCTGAACCGATACTAGAGTTTCTTAGTAAGCTGATTTTTAGTCCCACCTCGCCAAGAGAGAGGCAATATGAGCGGTTTATAAGCCGTGAGTGCACAGACAATGACAAAGAGTTGCAATGCTCACCTGCATGTTGATTAGCTTCAAGCCTTGCGGAATAGCATAGATTGCACTGAGCTATGTGCAGTGCAGTCTACACTATTCCGAATGGCTTGAATCAAATTAACCAGCATTGCACCTCTTTTTTATTTTTAATAACTTATTTGAACTCTGGACTTCTTTTGTGTTCAGTATGCAGCATTCAAAACGACGTCATCAATTTCCAACATGTTCTGACATCATTTGTTGGTTTTCGGTCATTTACCTAATTGTTTAGAGAGCTAAATGACCGTGAAATTGAAAATTACTACAAAATGACTTCTGAAAATATTGAAACTTGGCATGGTATCATCATTTCACCCGCATAGCATGTGCGAAAGAGTAGAGAGGGTCCTGGCAAAAACTGGACGCACTTCGTGTACAAACTGGACAAACTCTTTCGGAGTATCAGGGTTTCGGACAAAAACTCATCTGTTACACGGGCACTTCAATGTTTTTTAAACTTATTTGACCTCCGGTTTTCTTTTGTGTTCAGCATGCAGCATTCAAAGTGATGTCATCAATTTCCAACATGTTCTGACATCATTTGTTGTTTTTCGGTCATTTACCTAATTGTTTAGAGAGCTAAATGACCGTGAAATTGAAAATCACTACAAAATGACTTCTGAAAATGTTGAAACTTGGCATGGTATCATCATTTCACCCACATAGCATGTGCGAAAGAGTAGAGAGGGTCACGGCAAAAACTAGACGCACTTCGTGTACAAACTGGACAAACTCTTTCGGAGTATCAGGGTTTCGGACGAGAACTCATCTGTTACACGGGCACTTCAATGTTTTTTAAACTTATTTGAACTCCGGACTTCTTTTGTGTTCAGTATGCAGCATTCTAACCGACGTCATCAATTTCCAACTTGTTCTGACATCATTTGTTGTTTTTCGGTCATTTACCTAATTGTTTAGAGAGCTAAATGACCGTGAAATTGAAAAATCACTAGAAAATGACTTCTGAAAATGTTGAAACTTGGCATGGTATCATCATTTCACCCGCATAGCATGTGCAAAAGAGTAGAGAGGGTCACGGCAAAAAATGGACGCACTTCGTGTACAAACTAGACAAACTCTTTCGGAGTATCAGGGTTTCGGATGAGAACTCATCTGTTACACGGGCACTTCAATGTTTTTTAAACTTATTTGAACTCCGGACTTCTTTTGTGTTTAGTATGCAGCATTCTAAAAGACGTCATCAATTTCCAACATGTTCTGACATCATTTGTTGTTTTTCGGTCATTTACCTAATTGTTTAGAGAGCTAAATGACCGTGAAATTGAAAATCACTACAAAATGACTTCTGAAAATGTTGAAACTTGGCATGGTATCATCATTTCACCCGCATAGCATGTGCGAAAGAGTAGAGAGGGTCACGGCAAAAACTGGACACACTTCGTGTACAAACTGGACAAACTCTTTCGGAGTATCAAGGTTTCAGATGAGAACTCATCTGTTACACGGGCACTTCAATGTTTTTTAAACTTATTTGAACTCCGTACTTCTTTTTTGTTCAGTATGCAGCATTCAAAGAGACGTCATCAGTTTCCAACATGTTCTGACATCATTTGTTGTTTTTCGGTCATTTACCTAATTGTTTAGAGAGCTAAATGACCATGAAATTGAAAATCACTACAAAATGACTTCTGAAAATGTTGAAACTTGGCATGGTATCATCATTTCACCCGCATAGCATGTGCGAAAGAGTAGAGAGGATCACGGCAAAAACTGGACGCACTTCGTGTACAAACTGGACAAACTCTTTCGGAGTATCACGGTTTCGGACGAGAACTCATCTGTTACACGGGCACTTCAATGTTTTTTAAACTTGTTTGAACTCCGGACTTCTTTTGTGTTCAGTATGCAACATTCAAAGCGACGTCATCAATTTCCAACATGTTCTGACATCATTTGTTGTTTTTCGGTCATTTACCTAATTGTTTAGAGAGCTAAATGACCGTGAAATTGAAAATCACTACAAAATGAATTCTGAAAATGTTGAAACTTGGCATGGTATCATCATTTCACCCGCATAGCATGTGCGAAAGAGTAGAGAGGGTCACGGCAAAAACTGGATGCACTTCGTGTACAAACTGGACAAACTCTTTCGGAGTATCAGGGTTTCGGACGAGAACTCATCTGTTACACGGGCACTTCAATGTTTTTTAAACTTATTTGAACTCCGGACTTATTTTGTGTTCAGTATGCAGCATTCAAAGCGACGTCATCAATTTCCAACATGTTCTGACATCATTTGTTGTTTTTCGGTCATTTACCTAATTGTTTAGAGAGCTAAATGACCGTGAAATTGAAAATCACTACAAAATGACTTATGAAAATGTTGAAACTTGGCATGGTATCATCATTTCACCCGCATAGCATGTGCGAAAGAGTAGAGAGGGTCCCGGCAAAAACTTGATGCACTACGTGTAATAACTGGACAAACTCTTTCGGAGTATCAGGGTTTCAGACGAGAACTCATCTGTTATACGGGCACTTCAATGTTTTTTAAACTTATTTGAACTCCGGACTTCTTTTGTATTCAGTATGCAACATTCAAAGCGACGTCATCAATTTCCAACATGTTCTGACAACATTTGTTGTTTTTCGGTCATTTACCTAATTGTTTAGAGAGCTAAATGACCGTGAAATTGAAAATCACTACAAAATGACTTCTGAAAATGTTGAAACTTGGCATGGTATCATCATTTCACCCGCATAGCATGTGCGAAAGAGTAGAGAGGGTCACGGCAAAAACTGGACGCACTTCGTGTACAAACTGGACAAACTCTTTCGGAGTATCAAGGTTTCAGATGAGAACTCATCTGTTACATGGGCACTTCAATGTTTTTTAAACTTATTTGAACTCCGTACTTCTTTTTTGTTCAGTATGCAGCATTCAAAGAGACGTCATCAGTTTCCAACATGTTCTGACATCATTTGTTGTTTTTCGGTCATTTACCTAATTGTTTAGAGAGCTAAATGACCATGAAATTGAAAATCACTACAAAATGACTTCTGAAAATGTTGAAACTTGGCATGGTATCATCATTTCACCCGCATAGCATGTGCGAAAGAGTAGAGAGGGTCACGGCAAAAACTGGACGCACTTCGTGTACAAACTGGACAAACTCTTTCGGAGTATCACGGTTTCGGACGAGAACTCATCTGTTACACGGGCACTTCAATGTTTTTTAAACTTGTTTGAACTCCGGACTTCTTTTGTGTTCAGTATGCAACATTCAAAGCGACGTCATCAATTTCCAACATGTTCTGACATCATTTGTTGTTTTTCGGTCATTTACCTAATTGTTTAGAGAGTTAAATGACCGTGAAATTGAAAATCACTACAAAATGACTTCTGAAAATGTTGAAACTTGGCATGGTATCATCATTTCACCCGCATAGCATGTGCGAAAGAGTAGAGAGGGTCACGGCAAAAACTGGATGCACTTCGTGTACAAACTGGACAAACTCTTTCGGAGTATCAGGGTTTCGGACGAGAACTCATCTGTTACACGGGCACTTCAATGTTTTTTAAACTTATTTGAACTCCGGCCTTATTTTGTGTTCAGTATGCAGCATTCAAAGCGACGTCATCAATTTCCAACATGTTCTGACATCATTTGTTGTTTTTCGGTCATTTACCTAATTGTTTAGAGAGCTAAATGACCGTGAAATTGAAAATCACTACAAAATGACTTATGAAAATGTTGAAACTTGGCATGGTATCATCATTTCACCCGCTTAGCATGTGCGAAAGAGTAGAGAGGGTCCCGGCAAAAACTTGATGCACTACGTGTAATAACTGGACAAACTCTTTCGGAGTATCAGGGTTTCAGACGAGAACTCATCTGTTATACGGGCACTTCAATGTTTTTTAAACTTATTTGAACTCCGGACTTCTTTTGTATTCAGTATGCAACATTCAAAGCGACGTCATCAATTTCCAACATGTTCTGACAACATTTGTTGTTTTTCGGTCATTTACCTAATTGTTTAGAGAGCTAAATGACCGTGAAATTGAAAATCACTACAAAATGACTTCTGAAAATGTTGAAACTTGGCATGGTATCATCATTTCACCCGCATAGCATGTGCGAAAGAGTAGAGAGGGTCACGGCAAAAACTGGACGCACTTCGTGTACAAACTGGACAAACTCTTTCGGAGTATCAAGGTTTCAGATGAGAACTCATCTGTTACATGGGCACTTCAATGTTTTTTAAACTTATTTGAACTCCGTACTTCTTTTTTGTTCAGTATGCAGCATTCAAAGTGACGTCATCAGTTTCCAACATGTTCTGACATCATTTGTTGTTTTTCGGTCATTTACCTAATTGTTTAGAGAGCTAAATGACCGTGAAATTGAAAATCACTACAAAATGAATTCTGAAAATGTTGAAACTTGGCATGGTATCATCATTTCACCCGCATAGCATGTGCGAAAGAGTAGAGAGGGTCACGGCAAAAACTGGACGCACTTCGTGTACAAACTGGACAAACTCTTTCGGAGTATCAGGGTTTCGGACGAGAACTCATCTGTTACACGGGCACTTCAATGTTTTTTAAACTTATTTGAACTCCGGACTTCTTTTGTGTTCAGTATGCAGCATTCAAAGCGACGTCATCAATTTCCAACATGTTCTGACATCATTTGTTGTTTTTCGGTCATTTACCTAATTGTTTAGAGAGCTAAATGACCGTGAAATTGAAAATCACTACAAAATGAATTCTGAAAATGTTGAAACTTGGCATGGTATCATCATTTCACCCGCATAGCATGTGCGAAAGAGTAGAGAGGGTCACGGCAAAAACTGGATGCACTTCGTGTACAAACTGGACAAACTCTTTCGGAGTATCAGGGTTTCGGACGAGAACTCATCTGTTACACGGGCACTTCAATGTTTTTTAAACTTATTTGAACTCCGGCCTTATTTTGTGTTCAGTATGCAGCATTCAAAGCGACGTCATCAATTTCCAACATGTTCTGACATCATTTGTTGTTTTTCGGTCATTTACCTAATTGTTTAGAGAGCTAAATGACCGTGAAATTGAAAATCACTACAAAATGACTTATGAAAATGTTGAAACTTGGCATGGTATCATCATTTCACCCGCATAGCATGTGCGAAAGAGTAGAGAGGGTCCCGGCAAAAACTTGATGCACTACGTGTAATAACTGGACAAACTCTTTCGGAGTATCAGGGTTTCAGACGAGAACTCATCTGTTATACGGGCACTTCAATGTTTTTTAAACTTATTTGAACTCCAGACTTCTTTTGTATTCAGTATGCAACATTCAAAGCGACGTCATCAATTTCCAACATGTTCTGACATCATTTGTTGTTTTTCGGTCATTTACCTAATTGTTTAGAGAGCTAAATGACCGTGAAATTGAAAATCACTACAAAATGACTTCTGAAAATGTTGAAACTTGGCATGGTATCATCATTTCACCCGCATAGCATGTGCGAAAGAGTAGAGAGGGTCACGGCAAAAACTGGACGCACTTCGTGTACAAACTGGACAAACTCTTTCGGAGTATCAGGGTTTCGGACGAGAACTCATCTGTTACACGGGCACTTCAATGTTTTTTAAACTTATTTGAACTCCGGACTTCTTTTGTGTTCAGTATGCCGCATTCAAAGCGACGTCATCAATTTCCAACATGTTCTGACATCATTTGTTGTTTTTCAGTCATTTACCTAATTGTTTGGAGAGCTAAATGACCGTGAAATTGAAAATCACTACAAAATGAACTGTGAAAATGTTGAAACTTGGCATGGTATCATCATTTCACCCGCATAGCATGTGCGAAAGAGTAGAGAGGGTCACGGCAAAAAATGGACGCACTTCGTGTACAAACTGGACAAACTCTTTCGGAGTATCAGGGTTTCGGACGAGAACTCATCTGTTACACGGGCACTTCAATGTTTTTTAAACTTGTTTGAACTCCGGACTTCTTTTGTGTTCAGTATGCAGCATTCAAAACCGACGTCATCAATTTCCAACATGTTCTTACATCATTTGTTGTTTTTCGGTCATTTACCTAATTGTTTAGAGAGCTAAATGACCGTGAAATTGAAAATCACTACAAAATGACTTCTGAAAATGTTGAAACTTGGCATGGTATCATCATTTCACCCGCATAGCATGTGCGAAAGAGTAGAGAGGGTCACGGCAAAAACTAGATGCACTTCGTGTACAAACTGGACAAACTCTTTCGGAGTATCAGGGTTTCAGATGAGAACTCATCTGTTACACGGGCACTTCAATGTTTTTTAAACTTATTTGAACTCCGGCCTTCTTTTGTGTTCAGTATGCAGCATTCAAAGCGACATCATCAATTTCCAACATGTTCTGACATCATTTGTTGTTTTTCGGTCATTTACCTAATTGTTTAGAGAGCTAAATGACCGTGAAATTGAAAATCACTACAAAATGACTTCTGAAAATGTTGAAACTTGGCATGGTATCATCATTTCACCCGCATAGCATGTGCGAAAGAGTAGAGAGGGTCCCGGTAAAAACTGGACGCACTACGTGTACAAACTGGACAAACTCTTTCGGAGTATCAGGGTTTCGGACGAGAAGTCATCTGTTACATGGGCAATTCAATGTTTTTTAAACTTATTTGAATTCTGGACTTCTTTTGTATTCAGTATGCCACATTCAAAGCGACGTCATCAATTTCCAACATGTTCTGACATCATTTGTTGTTTTTCGGTCATTTACCTAATTGTTTAGAGAGCTAAATGACCATGAAATTAAAAATCACTACAAAATGACTTCTGAAAATGTTGAAACTTGGCATGGTATCATCATTTCACCCGCATAGCATGTGCGAAAGAGTAGAGAGGGTCACGGCAAAAACTGGACGCACTTCGTGTACAAACTGGACAAACTCTTTCGGAGTATCAGGGTTTCGGACGAGAACTCATCTGTTACACGGGCACTTCAATGTTTTTTAAACTTATTTGAACTCCGGACTTCTTTTGTGTTCAGTATGCAGCATTCAAAGCGACATCATCAATTTCCAACATGTTCTGACATCATTTGTTGTTTTCGGTCATTTACCTAATTGTTTAGAGAGCTAAATGACCGTGAAATTGAAAATCACTACAAAATGACTTCTGAAAATGTTGAAACTTGGCATGGTATCATCATTTCACCCACATAGCATGTGTGAAAGAGTAGAGAGGGTCACGGCAAAAACTGGACGCACTTCGTGTACAAACTGGACAAACTCTTTCGGAGTATCAGGGTTTCGGACGAAAACTCATCTGTTACACGGGCACTTCAATGTTTTTTAAACTTATTTGAACTCCGGACTTCTTTTGTGTTCAGTATGCAGCATTCTAAGCGACGTCATCAATTTCCAACATGTTCTGACATCATTTGTTGTTTTTCGGTCATTTACCTAATTGTTTAGAGAGCTAAATGACCGTGAAATTGAAAATCACTACAAAATAACTTCTAAAAATGTTAAAACTTGGCATGGTATCATCATTTCACCCGCATAGCATGTGCGAAAGAGTAGAGAGGGTCACGGCAAAAACTGGACGCACTTCGTGTACAAACTGGAAATAGAAGAAAAGAATAATGTAGAAAAGAAAAAAACTATACAAAAAAATTACTCAAAAATAAATAGAAGAAAATAAATAATGCAGAAAAGAAAAAAAACTATATAAAAATTACTCAAAAATAAATAGAAGAAAATAAATAATGCAGAAAAGAAAAAACTATATAAAAAATTTGTTGGCGCGCTGCCCAGTGGGCCTGCTAGACCTACGGTGTGCAAATGCAGGCCCAGAAGGGCCAGCAGACTCACATGGCAGCGCTGTTGGAAATATGCCCTAGAGGCAATAATAAAAGCATTATTATTATATTTCCTTGTTCATGATAATTGTCTTTATTCATGCTATAATTGTGTTATCCGGAAATCGTAATACATGTGTGAATAATATACACCAACCTGTCCCTAGTAAGCCTCTAGTTGACTAGCTCGTTGATCAATAGATAGTCATGGTTTTCTGACTATGGACATTGGATGTCATTGATAACGAGATCACATCATTAGGACAATGATGTGATGGACAAGACCCAATCCTAAACATAGCACAAGATCGTATAGTTCGTTTGCTAGAGTTTTCCAATGTCAAGTATTTTTTCCTTAGACCATGAGATCGTGTAACTCCCGGATACCGTAGGAGTGCTTTGGGTGTACCAAACATCACAACGTAACTGGGTGACTATAAAGGTATACTACGGGTATCTCCGAAAGTGTCTGTTGGGTTGACATGGATCAAGACTGGGATTTGTCACTCTGTATGACGGAGAGGTATCACTGGGCCCACTCGGTAATGCATCATCATAATGAGCTCAAAGTGACCAAGTGTCTGGTCACGGGATCATGCACTATGGTACGAGTAAAGTGACTTGCCGGTAACGAGATTGAACGAGGTATTGGGATACCGACGATCGAATCTCGGGCAAGTAACATACCGATTGACAAAGGGAATTGTATACAGGGTTGCTTGAATCCTCGACATCGTGGTTCATCCGATGAGATCATCGAGGAGCATGTGGGAGCCAACATGGATATCCAGATCCCGCTGTTGGTTATTGACCGGAGAGCGATCTCGGTCATGTCTACATGTCTCCCGAACCCGTAGGGTCTACACACTTAAGGTTCGGTGACGCTAGGGTTGTAGGGATATGTGTATGCAGTAACCCGAATGTTGTTTGGAGTCCCGGATGAGATCCCGGACGTCACGAGGAGTTCCGGAATGGTCCGGAGGTAAAGAATTAGATATAGGAAGTGCTATTTCGGGCATCGGGACAAGTTTCGGGGTCACCGGTATTGTACCGGGACCACCGGAGGGGTCCCGGGGGTCCACCGGGTGGGGTCACCTATCCCGGGGGGCCACATGGGCTGTAGGGGGTGCGCCTTAGCCTACATGGGCCAAGGGAACCAGCCCCAAGAGGCCCATGCGCCTAGGGTTTCAAGGGAGGAAGAGTCCTAGGAGGGGAAGGCACCTCCTAGGTGCCTTGGGGAGGAGGGATTCCTCCCCTTGGCCGCACCCCCCTAGGAGATTAGATCTCCTAGGGCCGCCACCCCCCCCCTTGGCCCTCCTATATATAGTGGGGGAGATGGAGGACTTCTTACCTTTTGCCTTTGGTGCCTCCCTCTCCCTCTCCAACACCTCCTCCTCCTCCAAAGTGCTTGGCGAAGCCCTGCCGGAGTACTGCAGGTCCATCACCACCACGCGATCATGCTGCTGCTGGAGCCATCTCCCTCAACCTCTCCTTCCCCCTTGCTGGATCAAGAAGAAGGAGACGTTATGCTGACCGTACGTGTGTTGAACGCGGAGGTGCCGTCCGTTCGGCGCTAGGATCTCCGGTGATTTGGATCACGTCGAGTACGACTCCCTCATCCCCGTTCTTTGAATGCTTCCGCTCGCGATCTACAAGGTACGTAGATGCATCTAACCAGTCGTTGCTAGATGAACTCATAGATGGATCTTGGTGAAACCGTAGAATTTTTTTTGTTTTCTGCAACGTTCCCCAACAGTGGCATCATGAGCTAGGTCTATGCGTAGTCCTATTGCACGAGTAGAACACAATTTGTTGTGGGCATTGATGTTGTCAACTTTCTTGCCGCTACTAGTCTTATCTTGCTTCAACGGTATTGTGGGATGAAGCGGCCCGGACCAACCTTACATGTACTCTTACGTGAGACCGGTTCCACCAACTGACATGCACTAGTTGCATAAGGTGGCTGGCGGGTGTCTATCTCTCCCACTTTAGTTGGAGCGGATTCAATGAAAAGGGTCCTTATGAAGGGTAAATAGAAGTTGACAAATTAGAGGACGTTCTTGCTAGAATCCTATTTCAGCCACGTAAAACTTGCAACAACAATTAGAGGACGTCTAACTTGTTTTTGCAGCAAGTGCTTTGTGATATGATATGGCCAAAGTTGTGATGAATGATGAATGATCTATATGTGATGTATGAGATGTTCATGCTATTGTAATAGGAATCACGACTTGCATGTCGATGAGTATGACAACCGGCAAGAGCCATAGGAGTTGTCTTTATTTTTGTATGACCTGCGTGTCATTGAGAAACGCCATGTAAATTACTTTAATGCTAAACACGTTAGCCATAGTAGTAGAAGTAATAGTTGGCGAGCAACTTCATGGAGACACAATGATGGAGATCATGGTGTCATGCCGGTGACAAGGTGATCATGGAGCCCCAAGATGGAGATCAAAGGAGCTATGTGATATTGGCCATATCATGTCACTATTATTATTTGATTGCATGTGATGTTTATCATGTTTTGCATCTTGTTTACTTAGAACGACGATAGTAAATAAGATGATCCCTCATAATAATTTCAAGAAAGTGTTCCCCCTAACTGTGCACCGTTGCGACAGTTCATTGTTTCGAAGCACCACGTGATGATCGGGTGTGATAGATTCTAACGTTCACATACAACGGGTGTAAGACAGATTTACACATGCAAACACTTAGGTTGACTTGACGAGCCTAGCATGTGTACAGACATGGCCTCGTAACACAGAAGACCGAAAGGTCGAGCATGAGTCGTATAGAAGATACGATCAACATGAAGATGTTCACCGACGTTGACTAGTCCGTCTCACGTGATGATCGGACACGACCTAGCTAACTCGGATCATGTTATACTTAGATGACTAGAAGAGGGATGTCTATCTAAGTGGGAGTTCATTATAATTTGATTAGATGAACTTAATTATCATGAACTTAGTCTAAAATCTTTACAATATGTCTTGTAGATCAAATGGCCAATGTAGTCCTCAACTTCAACGCGTTCCTAGAGAAAACCAAGCTGAAAGACGATGGCAGCAACTACACGGACTGGGTCCGGAACCTGAGGATCATCCTCATAGCCGCCAAGAAAGATTATGTCCTACAAGCACCGCTAGGTGACGCACCTGTTCTCCCTGCAGAACAAGACGTTATGAACGCTTGGCAGGCACGTACCGATGACTACTCCCTCGTTCAGTGCCGCATGCTTTACAGCTTAGAGCCGGGGCTCCAAAAGCGTTTTGAGAGACACGGAGCATATGCGATGTTCGAAGAGCTGAAAATGGTTTTCCAAGCTCATGCCCGGGTCGAGAGATATCAAGTCTCCGACAAGTTCTTCAGCTGTAAGATGGAGGAAAACAGTTCTGTCAGTGAGCACATACTCACTATGTCTGGGTTGCATAACCGCTTGACTCAGCTGGGAGTTAATCTCCTAGATGACGCGGTCATTGACAGAATCCTTCAGTCGCTTCCATCGAGCTACAAGAGCTTTGTGATGAACTTCAATATGCAGGGGATGGAAAAGACCATTCCTGAAGTATTTTCTATGCTGAAATCAGCAGAGGTAGAAGTCAAGAAGGAACATCAAGTGTTGATGGTCAATAAAAACACTAAGTTCAAGAAGGGCAAGGGTAAAAAGAACTTCAAGAAGGACTGCAAGGGAGTTTCCGCGCCCGGCAAGCAAGCTGCCGGGAAGAAGCCAAAGAATGGACCCAAGCCCGAGATTGAGTGCTTTTATTGCAAGGAAAGTGGTCACTGGAAGCGGAACTGCCCCAAATACTTAGCGGACAAGAAGGCCGGCAAAACGAAAGGTATATGCGATATACATGTAATTGATGTGTACCTTACCAGTACTCGTAGTAGCTCCTGGGTATTTGATACCGGTGCGGTTGCTCACATTTGTAACTCAAAACAGGAGCTACGGAATAAACGGAGACTGGCGAAGGACGAGGTGACGATGCGCGTCGGGAATGGTTCCAAGGTTGATGTGATCGCCGTCGGCACGCTGCCTCTTCATTTACCTACGGGATTAGTTTTAAACCTCAATAATTGTTATTTAGTGCCAAGTTTGAGCATGAACATTGTATCAGGATCTCGTTTAATACGAGATGGCTACTCATTTAAATCCGAGAATAATGGTTGTTCTATTTATATGAGAGATATGTTTTATGGTCATGCTCCGATGGTGAATGGTTTATTCTTAATGAATCTCGAGCGTAATGCTACACATGTTCATAGTGTGAGTACCAAAAGATGCAAGGTTGATAATGATAGTCCCACATACTTGTGGCACTGCCGCCTTGGTCACATAGGTGTCAAACGCATGAAGAAGCTCCATGCTGATGGACTTTTAGAGTCTCTTGATTACGAATCACTTGACACTTGCGAACCATGCCTCTTGGGTAAAATGACCAAGACTCCGTTCTCAGGAACAATGGAGCGAGCAACCAACTTATTGGAAATCATACATACTGATGTGTGCGGTCCAATGAGTATTGAGGCTCGCGGTGGCTATCATTATGTTCTCACCCTCACTGATGACTTGAGTAGATATGGGTATGTCTACTTAATGAAACACAAGTCTGAGACCTTTGAAAAGTTCAAGGAATTTTAGAGTGAGGTTGAGAATCAACGTGACAGAAAAATCAAGTTCCTATGATCAGATCGTGGAGGAGAATACTTGAGTCACGAGTTTGGCACACACTTAAGAAAATGTGGAATAGTTTCACAGCTCACGCCGCCTGGAACACCTCAGAGTAATGGTGTGTCCGAACGTCGTAATCACACTCTATTAGATATGGTGCGATCTATGATGTCTCTTGCCGTTTTACCGCTATCTTTTTGGGGCTATGCTTTAGAGACTGCCGCATTCACTTTAAATAGGGCTTCGTCGAAATCCGTTGAGACGACACCGTTTGAATTATGGCTTGGGAAGAAACCTAAGCTGTCGTTTCTAAAAGTTTGGGGATGCGATGCTTATGTCAAGAAACTTCAACCTGAAAAGCTCGAACCCAAATCAGAAAAATGCGTCTTCATAGGATACCCTAAAGAAACCATTGGGTATACCTTCTACCTCAGATCCGAAGGCAAGATCTTTGTTGCCAAGAATGGGTCCTTTCTAGAGAAAGAGTTTCTCTCGAAAGAAGTAAGTGGGAGGAAAGTAGAACTTGATGAAGTATTACCTCTTGAACCGGAAAAGGGCACAACTCAAGAAAATGTTCCTGAGGTGTATGCACCGACTAGGGAGGAAGTTAATGATGATGATCAAGATACTTCTGATCAAGCTCCTACTGAAATTCGTAGGTCCACAAGGACACGTTCCGCACCAGAGTGGTACGGCAACCCTGTCTTGGAAATCATGTTGTTAGACAATGGTGAACCTTCGAACTATGAAGAAGCGATGGCGGGCCCGGATTCCGACAAATGGCTGGAAGCCATGAAATCCGAGATAGGATCCATGTATGAAAATGAAGTATGGACTTTGACCGACTTGCCCGTAGAGCGGCGAGCCATAGAAAATAAATGGATCTTTAAGAAGAAGACAGACGCGGATGGTAATGTGACCATCTATAAAGCTCGGCTTGTCGCTAAGGGTTATCGACAAGTACAAGAGGTTGACTACAATGAGACTTTCTCACCGGTAGCGAAGCTAAAGTCCGTCCGAATCATGTTAGCAATTGCCGCATTCTATGATTATGAGATATGGCAAATGGACGTCAAAACAGCATTCCTTAATGGTTTCCTTAAGGAAGAATTGTATATGATGCAGCCGGAAGGTTTTGTCGATCCTAAGAATGCTGACAAGGTGTGCAAGCTCCAACGCTCGATTTATGGGCTGGTGCAAGCATCTCGGAGTTGGAACATTCGCTTTGATGAGATGATCAAAGCGTTTGGGTTTACACAGACTTATGGAGAAGCTTGTGTTTACAAGAAAGTGAGTGGGAGCTCTGTAGCATTTCTCATATTATATGTAGATGACATACTTTTGATGGGAAATGATATAGAGCTTTTGGACAGCATTAAGGACTACTTGAATAAGAGTTTTTCAATGAAGGACCTTGGATAAGATGCTTATATATTAGGTATCAAGATCTACAGAGATAGATCAAGACGCCTCATAGGTCTTTCACAAAGCACATACCTTGATAAGATATTGAAGAAGTTCAATATGGATCAGTCTAAGAAGGGGTTCTTGCCTGTGTTGCAAGGTGTGAAATTGAGCTCAGCTCAATGTCCGACCACGACAGAAGATATAGAAGAGATGAGTGTCATCCCCTATGCCTCAGCCATAGGTTCTATTATGTATGCCATGCTGTGTACCAGACCTGATGTAAACCTTGCCGTAAGTTTGGTAGGAAGGTACCAAAGTAATCCCGACAAGGAACACTGGACAGCGGTCAAGAATATCCTGAAGTACCTGAAAAGGACTAAGAAATGTTTCTCGTCTATGGAGGTGACGAAGAGCTCGTCGTAAAGGGTTACGTCGACGCTAGCTTCGACACAGATCTGGATGACTCAAAGTCACAAACCGGATACATGTATATTTTGAATGGTGGGGCAGTAAGCTGGCGCAGTTGCAAGCAGAGCGTCGCGGCGGGATCTACATGTGGAGCGGAATACATGGCAGCCTCGGAGGCAGTGCATGAAGCAATTTGGGTGAAGGATTTCATCACCGACCTAGGAGTCATACCCAATGCGTCGGGGCCGATCAAGCTCTTCTGTGACAACACTGGAGCTATTGCTCTTGCCAAGGAGCCCAGGTTTCACAAGAAGACAAGGCACATCAAGCGTCGCTTCAACTCCATTCGTGAAAATGTTCAAGATGGAGACATAGATATTTGTAAAGTACACACGGACCTGAATGTAGCAGATCCGTTGACTAAACCTCTCCCTAGAGCAAAACATGATCAACACCAGAATTCCATGGGTGTTCGATTCATCACAATGTAACTAGATTATTGACTCTAGTGCAAGTGGGAGACTGTTGGAAATATGCCCTAGAGGCAATAATAAAAGCATTATTATTATATTTCCTTGTTCATGATAATTGTCTTTATTCATGTTATAATTGTGTTATCCGGAAATCGTAATACATGTGTGAATAATAGACACCAACATGTCCCTAGTAAGCCTCTAGTTGACTAGCTCGTTGATCAACAGATAGTCATGGTTTCCTGACTATGGACATTGGATGTCATTGATAACGAGATCACATCATTAGGAGAATGATGTGATGGACAAGACCCAATCCTAAACATAGCACAAGATCGTATAGTTCGTTTGCTAGAGTTTTCCAATGTTAAGTATTTTTTCCTTAGACCATGAGATCGTGTAACTCCCGGATACCGTAGGAGTGCTTTGGGTGTACCAAATGTCACAACGTAACTGGGTGACTATAAAGGTATACTACGGGTATCTCCGAAAGTGTCTGTTGGGTTGACATGGATCAAGACTGGGATTTGTCACTCCGTATGACGGAGAGGTATCACTGGGCCCACTCGGTAATGCATCATCATAATGAGATCAAAGTGACCAAGTGTCTGGTCACGGGATCATGCACTACGGTACGAGTAAAGTGACTTGCCGGTAACGAGATTGAACGAGGTATTGGGATACCGACGATCGAATCTCGGGCAAGTAACATACCGATTGACAAAGGGAATTGTATACGGGGTTGCTTGAATCCTCGACATCGTGGTTCATCCGATGAGATCATCGAGGAGCATGTGGGAGCCAACATGGATATCCAGATCCCGCTGTTGGTTATTGACCGGAGAGCGATCTCGGTCATGTCTACATGTCTCCCGAACCCGTAGGGTCTACACACTTAAGGTTCGGTGACGCTAGGGTTGTAGGGATATGTGTATGCAGTAACCCGAATGTTTTTTGGAGTCCCGGATGAGATCCCGGACGTCACGAGGAGTTCCGGAATGGTCCGGAGGTAAAGAATTATATATAGGAAGTGCTATTTCGGGCATCGGGACAAGTTTCGGGGTCACCGGTATTGTACCGGGACCACCAGAGGGGTCCCGGGGGTCCACCGGGTGGGGCCACCTGTCCCGGGGGGGCACATGGGCTGTAGGGGGTGCGCCTTGGCGTACATGGGCCAAGGGCACCAGCCCCAAGAGGCCCACGCGCCTAGGGTTTCAAGGGAGGAAGAGTCCTAGGAGGGGAAGGCACCTCCTAGGTGCCTTTGGGAGGAGGGATTCCTCCCCTTGGCCGCACCCCCCTAGGAGATTAGATCTCCTAGGGCCGGCCCCCCCCCCTTGGCCCTCCTATATATAGTGGGGGAGATGGAGGACTTCTTACCTTTTGCCTTTGGTGCCTCCCTCTCCCTCTCCAACACCTTCTCCTCCTCCATAGTGCTTGGCGAAGCCCTGCCGGAGTACTGCAGCTCCATCACCACCACGCCGTCATGCTGCTGCTGGAGCCATCTCCCTCAACCTCTTCTTCCCCCTTGCTGGATCAAGAAGAAGGAGACGTTACGCTGACCGTACGTGTGTTGAACGCGGAGGTGCCGTACGTTCGGCGCTAGGATCTCCGGTGATTTGGATCACGTCGAGTACGACTCCCTCATCCCCGTTCTTTGAACGCTTCCGCTCGCGATCTACAAGGTACGTAGATGCATCTAACCACTCGTTGCTAGATGAACTCATAGATGGATCTTGGTGAAACCGTAGAATTTTTTTTGTTTTCTGCAACTTTCCCCAACAAGCGCGCCCCAGTTAGGCCCAGAAGCCTGCTATATAGAGAAGCTCGAAGGAGCAGCCGCGGCTGGGTTTATAAACCAGTGCGGCTGCCCTTCGCTCGGCGAGGTGGGACTAAACATTTGTGCACCGTCGGTGGCAGCGCACAACCATTAGTACCGGTTGGTGGTACGAACTGGTACTAATGGTTAGTGGTACGAACCGGTACTAAAGGGGCCGTTTCCCGCCCCTTGGCCTGGCGAAAATTGGCCTTTAGTACCGGTTGGTGGCTCCAACCGGTACTAAAGACCCCTCCTATATATATGGCACTTCCAAAAAAATCAGTTTCATCAACCACCAATACTTCTTCTCGATCCAACTTCTTCGCCGCGCCCGTCGCCCATCGCGTGCCGCCCTCGCCGCCCCCGCCGCCCGTCGTCGCCGTCACCGCCGTCGCCCACGCCACCCATCGTCCCCGTCACCGCCGTCGCCCCCGCGCGCCGCGCCCGTCGCGCCGCCGCCTCTCGCCCCCGCCGCGCCCGTCACCGTCGTCGCCCGCCGCCGCCCGTACGCCGCCGCCCCCCGCTCGTACACACACACACATACACACACACACACCACACCACACACACACACACGCACACACACACACACATTGTTTTTACTTATTTTCTATTTTTTGTTGTTTAGATTAATGTTAGATAAATTACGTGGATAATAATGTTAAATGTTAATGTTAGATGAATTAGAACAAGTTGAACTAGTTGAATTAGTATAGCTAGATATTAATTAGGTATATATATGAGATTTGAACTAGTTGAATTAATATAACTAGTTTATTTTTAGTATGAAAATTAATAGAACAGGTTTATTTTTAGTAAGAAAATTTAGGTATATGAGACTTGATGATCTAATAAAAAATTTACTATATAGAACTACCTACTTTATTTTAGTAACAAATTAATAGAACTAGTTTATTTTTAGTAAATGCTTAGTTGAATTAATAGAACTAGTTTATTTAGTTGAATTAATAGAACTAGTAAGTGTTTAATGTTTCACCTATATATGAACATATGTTAGATATTAGATATAAATTATATGTTAGATATATATTTAATTTAGTTATATGAGACTTCATTATCTAATTAACATTTTATTATATAGAACTAGCTACCTTATTTTTAGTAAGAAAATTAATAGAACTAGTTTAGTTGAATTAATTAGTTGAACTAGTTAGTTGAATTAGTTCAATTAATTAGGTATATTCTTCGTAAGTGCTTAGTTGAATTAGTTCAATTAATTAGTTGAACTAGTTGAATTAACAGAATTAGTTGAATTAACAGAACTAATAAGTGTTTAATGTTTCACCTATGAACATAGGAATGTCGTCTGACGACGAACACAATTTCATTATGTGCGAATACTGCGAAGACCAGCGCGGCCTGTGCGGCAGAAATTTTCTAGTTGATGATAGACGCTTCAGCATCAAGCTGGATGAGAACTTCGAAGTGGATACAGTAAGTCACAACGACAGGTCTTTTTTCGTAATTAAGCATGACTTATACTTCATTTGCTTCACCTTTTAATTTTAATTTTTCACTATTCTATTAGCGTATCCCCTGCCATGCAAGAATTTTTGTCTTGGATAAGATAGGTTTCAGTCCTAACGAAACTATGGAGGTAAAAAGAGTTTACTTGAAGACCGAGCATGGTTATACCTTCAACGTCAAATTATACAATGCAGACACATACACCTATTTTGAATGCAAAACTTGGCAAGCACTATGCAAGGCTTATGCATTTGAGCTTGATATGGTTATCACCTTTGATATTCGTCCGGAAGATGATATTGAAGGTAATAGAGACATCTGGGTCGATGTGCAGACGCCTCCAGTTCTACCATTATGTGAGTTTCTCAACCATATTTATGTCTTTGATATGAGATTATTTGAACCAGTTGAATAATTAATAGATCTCAATTTATATTGACAGCTTACTTCCAATCAAGCAAACATGTCCGGCGCTTGGTAGACAGGACCATCCACTGTCCCGGGGCTGAACTAAACTGTGAGGAGACAAGTCATTATGTTTCATGGCTTGAGGATCTTGATGCTGTCAAGACAAATTTCTTTCCTGCACTTAGAAATGTTAGTACTCAAAACGTGCGACCAATAGTGTTCGTAATGAACTACGGTCACATATATTTAGGAAAGATGGTAAGATTTCTACTATTTCTCCTCAGTGCATCTTTTGCATACATTATTTTTTTAAGCTAAACTTCATTGCTAAGTATGTTACTATATGATGTTCTTCAACAGGGACTCATAATGAATGTTGTGTCTGATTGGATCGAGACTAAAGGTACCATGAATATTGTTAGCTTACGGCCAAGATATCCTACAATGCACTTTAGTGCATTCAGGATTTCTAATAGCGAGGAATGCTTAATAGTAAAAGACTGGAGCAAAATTGTGAACGATCACCGAGAAGTACTAGGGGGCAGCAATCAGAAGCGCAACCCACGATTAGGAGACAGGTTCATCTGCATGCTCCAATATGATGAATCAGCAAAGCTATACATGTTCTATGCTATTTTACCTGAGAGAGAGCAGCAGGAGTGATTAATTAGCTAGTTCATGCTCTTAGTACTTGTCCTCTCATGTCCGTATTCTTCGTCCTGAACTTAATCTTAAAGAGTGATTTGCTTTTGTGGTGTTATGAACGCTTATAATATCATTACCATGTTGAACTCGATGATATCTTTGCTATGAAAACCGTTGGTGATGATATATATGATGCAAGAATTTTTATATTAATTAATATGATGATGATGATGAGTTATTATATCATTTATGAAAGAAATTGCATATTAGTTTCAACTGGATGGATTCTAGCTAAGTGATCAAGTATATATATAATATGGATATGACATATACTTGATGACTTAGCTAGGATCCACACGCATCCAGTCAAACAAATCACCTAATGATTTAATAACTCATTATAGTGTACACTACTAGGAAAAGGGCTAAAGATAGAATTGACATTAATGGCGCACCAGAGAAGTGGTGCGCCACTACTATATACTAATGGCGCACCAGGTGGAGGTACGCCATTATAGTGGAAGACACTAATGGCGCAACAGACAAAAGGTGCGCCACTAGTAACAATTTTTTTTCCATTTTTTCAAACATACTAATGACGCATCCGGGCAAAGTGCGCCATGAGTAATTAGAACTACTAATGGCGCACCGGCGACAAAGTGCGCGAGTAATTTCTTTTTTTTACTTTTTGGCAAAACTACTAATGGCGCACCGTTGCACAGTGCGCCATTACTAGTTTAAACTAGTAATGGCGCACCGTTGCACAGTGCGCCATTACTAGTTTAAACTAGTAATGGCGCACTGTGCAACGGTGCGCCATTAGTATAAAAATTATTTTTTTTACTTTTTTGCAAAACTACTAATGGTGCACTGCATTAGAAAATCGTGTGTCCTCTGGATTTACCGCACGTGAAATACCATGTGTGCATGAACAATTGCATCATTTATCGGGACGAGCACGCAGAGTCTACCATATGTCCGGTGTGCGGCGTCACTCGATACAAGAAGAGGAAGAAAGCTCCTCGAAAATCGGTGTGGTACTTTCCGATTACTCCTCGTCTGCAGCGGTATTTCGCGGACCCTAAGGTAGCAAAGCTCATGCGTTGGCACGCGGATAGGTAGGAGAAGAAGCGGGAAGATGACGGAAATGATCCGGAGATAAATAAAAAAGACAAGATGCTGAGTCACCCTAAGGATGGGAGCCAGTGGTGAGGACACTCGATCTCGATCCCCCTCCACCGCCACCGACGAGCACCCGGCCCCCCGCACCCTCCCCCGCTCCACCGCCGCCAACTGGCACCCCCCGCACCCTCCCCCGCTCCACCGTCGCCGCCGATGATATTTTCAAGTAACAAATTTGAACATATTTTTTAAAAAAATATTACTATTTTTATAAGAAAATATTACTGTTATGATTTAAACAAGTTTGAACATATTTAAACACAAATAAATATCAAACAACATTTAAAATGCAAAAAAATATTGCAGAGCCTGGGAATCGAACCCAGGACCTCCTGGTGTGTGTGCTACGTGCTGACCAGTCGGGCTAGTGGGCGGGTTCTAATGTGGATTGTGTTAGGTGCAATATAACCTGTGCTCGAACTGTAATAAAAAAACATTCTAATGGCGCACCGCTGCGGGGTGCGCCATTGCTATCTAAAAAAAGATCTCTAATGGCGCACCGAGGAGTGGTGCGCCATTAGTAAGCTATCCTCCCTCTCCCTCGCCAGATCCCCTTCGACCCTCTCTCCCTCGCCACCAGATCCACCCGTGCGCTGCACCGACCCACGACGCTGCCGCCCCGACCCTCACCGGACTCCACCCCCGCCGCACCCGCGCCCCCGCGCTCCCACCCCCGCCGCCCCGACCCTCGCCGGACTCCACACCCCGCCGCCCCCGCGCCCCCGCGCCCCCACCCCCGCCGCCCCGACCCTCGTGCTAGGGTACCTCGCCCCGCCGCCCGCTCCTCTCCTCCACCTCGGACGAGCGAGCGCCTCTTCCGACCCCTGCAGCAGCCGGCGACCTCGGCCCCGATGCACGCGCCTACCCCGCGGGCCCCTGCCGTCCTCCGCCTCGGGTCTCCCCAGCAGCAGCCGGCGAACCAAGGACGGTGCCGTGACCATCGTCGCCACCTCCCGCCGTCTCTCAATGCGCGTGGCCGGCGACTGCTCTCCTTCGACGCGCTGCCCGTGGTGAGCCCCTCTTCCTTACTCACCTCCATGTTCCTTGTTCATCTCTCTGTTCCCTGTTCCTCTCTTGTCCATGCTGCTATTTACATGGACCAATGGATGTTGGATAGCTGGATGTGTGTTGATGTTAGGTAGTAGATGGTTTGCTTGATGGTTGGTTGAATTGTGCTAGTTGGTTGCTAGATGGATGGACGAATGGTGCGAGTATGTAGACATCTTTTGCTACTGTGAAGGGTCAGTGCTAGTGTAAAGGGTAGTAGTAATTCGTTCCCTTTTGCTTTTGCCTGGTGCTAATTTGCTGCTGTTAGCTTTGTGTGGCTTCTTATTATTCTCTAAATCGTTCTTCAAAGCAGGTTTTGCATCACTTTAGGTAGTTTTCTCCATGTTTTATCAAGTGACATGTTAACAGCTTGCTAGTTTAGGATACATAATTAATGCCTTTAAATGGTGCACTCTGTAAATGCCTTTAAATATAACCTTGCTAGTTTAGGATACATAATTGCAGAGAAATAATCACATCAATGCCTTTAAATGGTGCACTCTGTAAGAAATTAATAACCTAGCATCACAATTCAGAAATACTCCTGCTACTCATGTAGGTGTCGCATGAGTTTTTTTGGTTTTGTTACTGCTAGGTAGGTTGATAAGGAGAACTGCATATTTGACAGGCACAATGTCCTGTTTTTTAGTAGGAACACATTTTACATACAGTTTGGAGTACTAGCTCAGATACTGGTTCAGATTTTGATGTGCTTGCTTGTTACTATAAGTGAGTTTATAATTGCACCCACTTGCTCGTCCTCATATTTTCTGTAGCCATGCAATTTATAATTGCACCCACTTGCAGCAACTAGCTGGAGTAGATTATGGCAAGTGAAAGCAACAAATTCTCTATAATTCGAAAGCTCAATATCCTTGCGGTAGGAAGAGCTTGCTTTAACTGAATTTGGACTTGGTGCACTAGCTTGGCAATTTTGCTTGCTTGCACCGCTTGAGTAGTTCTCCATCTAATGTAGTCAATAGATGTTGTCAAGTGATTGTGTCATGGTTTTGGTTCTGTTTTTAAAAAGGAAAGCCACTTGTTCAGGCTTCAAGAAAATATTTTCTCAGAATATTACTGGTAAGCCCAAGCTTGTTAATCAGCATGTACATTTCTGTCATATATTGCTAATGTCTGCTCAGATGTGTGCTTGCTATTGTCACCTATCTTTTTTTCTTCTACATGATATGGAACCTTATGATACTGCACCAATAGCCTTTGTGCATCCAAGTTATCAAACTATGTGAACTAGAAACAGAAATAGAGAGAATTGATCATTACTTTTCTGAACTATCGCAGAAGCCTCAGTAATTCGTTCAAGTTCGTACATTGAAAGGCTTGTTTCACAATTTCTGAATTACTTGTGATGCCTCTGAATTACTTGTGATGCCTGTTATCATGCATGTTTTATGATCTGTTGTAAGGGTACTAATTGGTCTCTTTTGCTGCTTATCAGAGATGGCGGGAAGCAGCCACCGCCGCTCTGCGACACCGCAGTACGAGTTGCATGCTTCCGAGTTCTTCACTATCATATCTGGGACTTCAGTATCATCCATGACGTAGGTATATAAAACGAGAGATCTCCCCTTCACCCATCTCATTATGATATCTGTTGTTTGCTACAGCACTCATTGTCCCAAACTGCAGAGGCTACCTGACAGTTTTATGAACATGCTGATGGGTGAAGATCCGCCAAATAATGTGAAGCTGCGACAGGCCGACAGCGGGTTTCGCAGGCTGTGGGATGTGGAGTTGGTGATCAAGGATGGCCACATGTACTTGTCTCATGGGTGGGAGAAGTTCTACCGTGCCTACGACCTGCGGCTGGGGTACTTCCTTCTCTTCAGGTACGACGACGATGCCACCATGCTCATCGTGAAGGTGTTCAACGTGACTATGTGTTGCATGCGCTACGCTGAAGATTATGATGCCAGTACGTTCTGCCTCTTCTTATTCCTCTACATTTGGCTTTGTCTCACATCGATTGTTAATGATCATTGTTGCATTTGGACAGGTAATGGGAGCAGCAGCAGCGACAATAGCTACAGCCAAAGCAGCAGCGACTAGGGCTGTAGCGAAAGCAGCAGTGATTCTGGCTGTAGTGAAAGCAGCAACGATTCTGGCAGCAGCATAGACAACAAGAAGGATGATCCGGACTGGAGTGCAGGAGAAGAGGAGCAGAGTGGGGATGAGGAGCTGCAGGATGACGATGGGCATCAGGTTGAGGATGACCTAGCGCTGGTGGTGGCTGACCAAGGGCAAGAGATGGTGGTGGCTGACCATGGGCAAGAGATGGTGGTGGCTGACCATGGGCAAGAGATGGAGGTGGCTGAGGATGACCTAGCGATGGTCGTGCCTGAAGGTGGCCTCACGATGGTGGTGGTGCCTGACAATGACCACGCACCGGTGGTGGCGCCGGCGATCCCACAGTTGGGCGACATGACCACGCCAATTGAGGTAGAAGACTACATCCCACTGCCTCCACCGCCTCGCCGCTCTTGGCGCATCAGGCTGAGGAAGGAGAAGGAGAAGAACAATGCATGAGAACTGAACTTTGTCAGGTATGTCAGATCTCTAAAATGATATATATATATATATATATATATATATATATATATATATATATATATATACACTTAGTTACCTATGTTATCTCTAATATGCTTAGTTTCCTATAGGTTAGCTTCATTTTACCTAAGTTGGCTCTAATATGCTAACTTAGAGCTTATATGCTTAGTTTTCTATAGGTTAGCTCTAAAATAACTTATGTTAGCACAAAATGATCAAGTTTATATAATAAGCTTATAGTCTTTTTCTTATTCTTCTTCTTTTCCAAAATGACATAGGTTAGCTTCATTTTACCTAAGTTGGCTCTAATATACTAACTTAGAGCTTATATGCTTAGTTTCCTATAGGTTAGCACAAAATGATCAAGTTTACATAATAAGCTTATAGTCTTCTTCTTATTCTTCTTCTTTTCCAAAATTCTTCTTATTCTTCTTCTAGTGTTCTTCTTCTTCTAGTATTCTTCTAGTCTTCTTCTTTTTCTTCTTCTAACTTCTTGTTTATCATTTTGCAGATTTGATTTAATTTACAGAAGCTTGCATGAATGGAGTGCTTCTTTTCCATTTGTGTTTTTATTTTGTATCAATGTGAAACTTTTGTGAATTGATGGATAACGGTATTGGATGAACAATGTGAAACTTTTGTAATATGTAACGATGGAACTATGTGTTGGCTGTGTATGTATATATGATGGAACTTGTGTGTTGGCTATGATTGTTATATGGATGTTTGTTGTATATATATGTGTTGGATATCTCATAGGTGAAATAGTGACCTGAGATTAAGAAAAAAATTAAAAAAATTGTTACTAATGGCGCACTACCATGTGGTGCGCCATTAGTATAGCAGACACTAGTGGCGCACTGTGAGCAAAACTAATGGCGCACTGCCTGGTGCGCCATTAGTATACCAGATACTAATGGCGCACCAGTGGTGCGCCATTAGTAAAAATTACTAGTGGCGTGCTACTAATGGCGCACCGATGATGCGCCATTAGTAGGCCTTTTCCTTGTAGTGGTAAAACAATCACTAAATTAAATTGAAAACACAAAATTAAAGTAAAAATAAAAAATAAAACCAAAACACACCCAAACATTTAGTACTGGTTGGTGTTACCAACCGGTACTAATATCCTATGCGCCCATGGAGCTGGCTCGTGCCACGTGGTTGCCCTTTAGCACCGGTTCGTGCTGAACCGGTACTAAAGGGGGGGCCTTTTGTGCCTACAATTTAGTGCCGGTTACCGAACCAGCACTAAAGGCCCTTACGAACCGGTGCTACTGTCCGGTTCTGCACTAGTGAGGGGTGAGGGCGCCGCCAGCCCCGGTCCAGATCCACTGTGGTGGCCGATGCCACCCCTGAAGCTCCATGGCGCATCCGGGATCCCGTCCCAGCGTCCCCCTACTGCGGTCCCCTACCCACCATTGACGGATGAGTTGTGAGCAATGTGTTCGGTGGTCGTGGCATGCAGTTCAGTCCGGTGGCCTCCCTCTTGTCGATGCGCTCCGATGACCTGGGGTGCACGTCGACCTCCTGCATGGATTCTCCTCTGCCTCCCTCTATCCCTCTGCAGTACGAACGACGACACCTTGAAGTTCGCGGGGACCCATGAGAGAAGCCCTCCCTGCCGAACTCCACTTCCTCATAATTCGCCGTGGTCCCAGCCACCCACGACATGCAGTACAAACGGCGACGCCGTGCAAATCCGTCTAGGTTTGTTGCTGTTTACAAGCATTTTCTACTGTTTTAGACGAAAATTGATCAGTCATTTGGATCCAGTACAGTTCCGAAGCTTGCCTTGAACGATCGAGTGGACGCCCCTGGCCTCCTTCTTTCCTCTATGGGAGTGCGGTTCTCTTGTTCTTCAGTTGTTCCTCGCCGTTCTCTGGTTATTCAGTAAAATGTTTCTAGTTTCAAAAAAATGTTTTGCTTGGTAATACCATGGTGATGCTATGTACAGGAACCTGAACTCTGAAGGAGAAGTCACAAAAACTCCAGTATACTGTGACTCAGGTGCAACATGCAGTATGCTCGGGCTCCCAGTGTGGGTCAGTCGCAGGGGTGCTACAGTGCAGCAGGGCGCCACTGTTCACAACAAAAATATATTGAGGCGGTTCTTTGTGAAAAAAAGGACTTCGTTTTTCTGGGATGTTTCTGTGGGTTTTTCAGCCAAACTTATAATGATTTTGTTTAACAGAAGTTCATCCCCCGTTGTGTTACATTTCATTTTTCTGGACTGTGTGGCCCGCTTGCTTTGTCCACTAACATCCCCTCGACAAGTAATTCGCTATGTTACTATGTACGTAATTTACCGCAATAGTTAATTTGTGAAAACCGGGCACTTCCCCATTCCTACTCTCCGGGATGAGCAGCGCAAGGTCTCCCTGGAGCAGTCCACACAGCAAGCGCGTGCAGCAATCATCGACTCGCCATGCAGTGCACTTCTCTACTGTGAGGCGATCATCGTCGGGATTATGACAAATTTTGTAGTTCTCTTCAATCCTATTTAGCTCAATGGCTCACTGTGCAGTTTAATCGACGCTCTCTTGCAATGCGGAGCGCATCTGCTTGCAGTCCCGCCGGACGCGCGTGCAGTCTGCCTCCTGTCCCGTGCATGCGTGCAGTACATTTTTGGAGAACACACTTCTTGCTGGTGTGTCCTTTTATCAATAACATGCCTGCTTCTCAAGAGACGCAAACTGTACCCGATTAAGAATGAGAACAACAACCTTTGCTTCTACTAGGTACTTTCATTTATTGACATTCACCTGTTTGTGTTGTTAACATTTTGTTCCATCTATCTATTAATTAGTTATTAGTTTTTGTATATTTCAATTAAGCGTTGGGGAAGAGTAGCAAATCATAAATTTGAAACATGTATCCTCACATCTGTGACTGTCTTATAGTCCATGAATAAATAGTTACTACTTCATTGGCGCAGTATTATTTGCCGAAATCCCTTTGGGCCAATATTTGACATGTCTTTATTTCCTCCTTTCCCTTATACAATATTAAATTTTGGCCCGGGCTTATGTTTTTACTACCCCTATCAGATCATTATTTATTGTAATTTTTGTGCAATTTTCTATATCGCCTGTTCTGATTGCACTAAAACTTTCTTCTGCTAACATAATTTTTTCATGTTATGAGGTTTATCTATCCATTTTTTTGCATGTGAAAATATAAATGAGATTTTTTAGATAAAAGGCTGAGCTCCGAGGAAACATGCCTTGAAAAGGTTCATGCATAGTTTGGAAAGCTAATTAGTTGAATGTTGTGTCCGATATTCTTAAGCATCTCCTCGGTTTTATCATTACCAATTTGAGACGATTTTCTCTGTCCTGGTTTAAGGCTATTTAGCCTTCAGTTTGTGACCAATCTCATAATTTGCTCTAAATGATAAGTTTTCACTGCTCCAGTGGTTTGGCCTGTTAGAAACAGTTGTAGTGTACTCATTTGTTGGGAGTGTGAGTGCTCATCGCACTATGTATTGTAGAAATCTACCGGATTAGTCAACGGTATGCTGCACCGTTTGCTTCAAAACAATCCTGATATATTTACTGATTATACAGTTCTTCGATTTCCATTGGTCATTTTTCTCTTTGTGTTCTCAACTCTATATGATATCTATTTTTCTTAAATTTTGTGCAGCAAATGAGTAAGAACTATTACATTGTACATGCTACTTATCACCTTCATTGTTGTGTTGTGAACAAAGTTGAACTGTTTGGGCTTGTGAAAAAGGTAGAAATTACTAATGCCGTGTCATGAGATATGTCCTTTTTTAATAGCATACCATATGAAGATTCTTTTAGTCAGTAGAACTTCTATGCATGCCTTCAGCACATTACATCTTCATTCGGTGAAGGATGTCATCAAAAGTGAAGGATGGCATTGGAATTTTCTTCATTATTTAACCAAGTGAAGGATAGCATCACACAATGGTGTAGTCTAGGATAGGGATACCTACATTTTTTTATTTTTGCACAACACATTGCAATATAGTATACATGATTTTAACTTGTACTTTTGATGAATTTTATCTCAAGTTCTTCAACGATAATATGTTTCCGCTTGTTGCTTAAAGCTGTTTCTCAAGCAAAAAATCTTCTATCTTTCGGTTTGTTTCCACCAATGTGTATTGTTAAATTATCTATGTTGCTATTATTTTGGAAATGAAGAGACTATATTCTTATGATATTGCTTAAAATACTATTTGCTAGACACTTCTACTTAGATATATGGTTATAGTTGATACTAACATCTATTTTTTTATTAGCGGTTCAGAAAAAACATTTATTTTAAAATTTTATTTTTGTGCCATGATATACCTGTCATTCTATTGCCATAATGGATGGGCGCGGCAACGCGCGCCATCAATGATCTAGTGTATATAAGGCTCTTATCTACAGCCTGACTATATCACATGGATTGAAAAAAAGTAGTATGCCTGCAATTGTCTTTCAATCATATGCATTGCTCGTGAAGATATTAAATGTTTAGAGCCAACTTAATGACTAATCTAAAAACCAACCTATTATATGAGTATTTTTCATGAAGACTTTAGATAACATGGTATCTCTCTATCGCTAACAGGCCGCTACATTAATAACCATGCTCTCATTGATCTCAGTGTGAAGGATAGGACTAGAAGTATATCATGTCTTAATTGCATTGTGAATGTACTCCTTGGGAATGGCTCAAAGCTGTGCATGTGTCTAAGGCAATAACTGGGAAAACAGTGTGGCAGTAGGGATTTCTCGTTGGCCTGGTATATGTGAATTTTCAGATGTTGTGGTTGCTTTGTATAACAGAGCAGAGGGTTTATATACTTGAGATTTGTAACATTTATTGCATGATCACACATATTGAATTTTGAAGACCAGATAATTGTCTAAAATATCACCTTTTGGCGTATCAAAGCTAATTAACATGCCCACCAACCTTTCTGCACCTCAACACTTATAAAGCCCACTAGCTGACTGATCTCCTTTGCATGTATTGTCTTCTATACCCTAGCATCTTTTACCCGGCTAGTTAAATTGATGACCTATATTCCCATGCCCTACTTATATTCCCATCCGAAGGGAGTACCAAAGGAAATGAATATCAAATATCCAACTAGTAGTACTAATTTGGTACTATATTGGATAAGTGTATGTTGGGAATGAGAGGTGTGCGGAAGCCGAGGCCTTCCTTCCAGTTGCTTCACACACTTCAGTATTATTGGGTTGAAATGAGACGTTGTTCGAGATGACACCCTTCATGGAGGCTTTTGTTCTGGTTGATCTTCGTATTGTAGACCCACAACATCCACGGGAAGCAGAGGGACAATCCTAGTTGTGAAAGGAGAGAGGTAGTTTACAGTGCGGGATGGAATGTGCTTTTCATTTGCGAAGTACTAGTCATGCACTGAGACATGAGGACCATGTCTGTTACTTGCACTAAAGTTTGCACCTGCATTTCTCTCAACCTGACATTAAGCAAAGCTCTTTCCATCTCTGCAAGTCAAGTTTTGCATTGTGTATAGTGTCCAGCTGTTACAAACAACAAACCCTTCGATCACTCGTCCTCACAATCATAAATAATATTCTCTATAGGGTTTGAAATCAGTTTTTAAAGATTGAGTGTGCCTACAATTGGCGCCCAACTTTTACTTTTCCTCAATATTTCAGATAGTTTAATTATATGTTTTCATATCTAATTATAATGCAGAACTTGACTTGAATGATCACTTGATGGTTGTCATTGCTAGTATATTCCACATATGGCACTGACTTATTGCCCTTTTAGCCTACTATTATCTTGGAGTTTCATTATATTAATCATCTGGATATCTCCTCAAATCTGATTGTTAGTGCTTTGTATATGATATCTTATGTTCTGTTATATTTCTTAGGGTTCTAGTGTGCCATTGGTTGTCAAATGGGCTGATACAGAAAAGGAAAGGCGGGCCCAAAATGCACAAAAAGCTCAACTGCAATCACCTAATATGCCTAATGGACGTCCAATGCCACAATTTTTGGTATTTGGAGCTTTACAGATGGGATATATGCCTCAGTACAATGGATTTAGTTATGAGGTGACTTGTGTTCTCTAAACCTAGTTTGCACTACACACTATCTTTTTTTTCGAGAAACCAGGCAGGAGCTCTGCCTTTTCATTAAGAAGAAGAGAATTGACCAGTTTATAAGGAAAACTGGCCGAGAACCGATACATCTGCGATACACGCACACGCCAGCCCCGAGGCTGCGCACCACTCGAGTCGATGACACAGTCACCCAAGTGACCAGAGAAGACACCCTACAATAGAACACTGGGCTCTGGACACGCCGCTCCGTCATACACAACAGCCCCGAGGCCACACACTAGCCCAGTGGATGGCTCCGCCGCCCTAGAGCCCAAAGCCAACACCCTACACACACGAGATCTCTAGCGCCGCCGCACCGACTTCCACACCGGCCCCGAGGCCGCGAAGCCACCTGGTCGATGACCACGTCTCCCTGGCGACCAAAGCTAACCACCACATGTAGGAGATACCCAGAGCCGCCGCTCCGACTTCCACGTCGGTCCCGAGGCTGCGCACTCGCCTAGACGACGACGAAGTTGCAAAGCCATAGAACCACCTCCAGTGGATGAAGGACCGGACCTCCAAAGGCGTCACCCCCAAGAGGGAAGCGACAAGGAATGCCGCCTATGCCCACTTCGGCCAAGGTTGAAGTTTGGGTTTTCGCCCTAAGAGGCCGTGGCTGAGATGATGAGGGAGGTGAAGGGGCTCCACGATGCCGCCTCCAACAAGGGAACGACGTCCTAGGACGCCGTCGATGCCGACATCAACCAAGGTCGAGCTAGGCTTTCTCCCGGAGCTCACCAAATCCATCTTCACCACAGCCGCTCACCACCGATGGCGGCCAAGCACTCTACACTGCTCGCCACCGCCAACCACCTCTTACACGGCCAGCAAAACCACCACGGCACCACGTGCCATCATGGCAGCCCCGCACCCACCGCCAAGAGCGGCGCTGCCGCCGCCATCCTTCGTCCTCGCTGCCGCAGCCAAAACGTGCCATAGCGCCGCCCGCATCTCGCCGGACTCGAGGCTGACCACCACACACCAGATCCAGGAAACCCTCGCCCAGATCCGTGCCCCGGACGCCGCCGAGGCCCACCGTAGGAGCACCAACAAGCTGGGAACACCTCGAGCCCGGATCTGCGCCCAGGACAGCCGCACTGCCACCCGCCACCGCCCACCACCACGCCATAGCCGCCCGTCACCAGATCCAGGCGAACCTCGATCTTCAACCACAAGAGCCGGGGCACACCCCACCCCAGATGCAGCCAACCACACCACTAGAGGAGCCAGAGCAGCACTGCTGGAGGGCCCTCCGCCATGCCACCATGACCCGCGAGCTCGCGGTGCCTCGGACCAGCGACCCTGGCCTGCGCCAGGACCCTGCACGCGAGGGCGAGAAGACCCGCCGCCGCCGACGATGGTAGGGCTTCGCCCGACCGCATCCTGTGGCGGCGGCGAGGGAGGAGGGAGGGTGCGGTGAAGACTAGGGGCGGCGGAGGCGGGTTCCTCCCAGTTGCCCATGGGAGCGACGTGGGAGGAAGCAGAGCATGTTTCCAAAAAGCTAAGTTTGCACTACACACTATCATATCACAAAACTTCATATAATACTTTAAGTTTTCTGGTCCTATTTTGTTTTCAGTATATTGATCTTTATAAATTTATTGTCCTGAATATGCCATTTTCTGAATTGTATTATTTGCACACCAAAAATAATTTGCTCAAAACTTCTGTATCTATTGTGGCCCTGATTATTTCGTAGCTGCAAACATGAAAGGTGTTGTTTTCTTATGCATAGGAAAAAGAATATTCATTTGAATTGTCATAATTTGTCATATTTAAATTTGGACAAAATTGGCTGGACCCTAGTTGCACATCGAGGTTGAACTTGCAACTAGGACAAAAAAATGGGCCAGACCCAGTTTCATATTGAGGGTGGAGTTGCAACTAGAAAAGAAAGACGACCCTACAGTTGCATATGGGGTGGAGTTGTAGCTTGAAAAAAAAGAGACCCCCAAGTTGCCTCTTGTGGGTGGACTGGCAACTAGGACAAAAAATGAAATTCAGACCCAGTTGCGTATGGAGGATGAACTTTCAACTAGGAAAAAAATGTGCCACCCGAGTTATGTGTCTGGGTGGAGTTGAAACTGGGAAAAAAAGGTCGTGTTCCCCACTTGCGTGTCAAGAGTAGACTTGCAAATGGGATAAAAAATGGGTCGGGGTCAGTTGCATATCAAAGGCCGACTTGCAATGGGGGAGAAATTGCATATCAGGGATGGAGTTGCAACTAGGACAAAGAAGGGGTTTGGTGGGCCGCAGTTGCATGTCGGGGTTTGGACTTGCCACCAGGACAAAAAACATGGATCAGACCCTAGTTGCGTATGGAGGGTGGAATAGCGTCTTGGACAAAAAATGGGCTAGACCCAGTTGCGTGTCGAGCGTGGATTTGCAACTAGGACAAAAATGGGCCAAGCACCAGTTGAGTATCTTAATTCCAACTGGGACAAAACTGGATCGCCTGCTAGCTGCGCATCGAGGGTGGAGTTGTAACTGGGACAAAATTGGTCGGGCACCAGTTGGGTATCGAGGGTGAAGTTGCAACTAGGACAAAAATTGGCTGGCCTCAATTGCATGCCGGGGGTGGAGATGCAATTGGGAGAAAATAAGGGCCGGGCAGGCCCCAATTGCTCGTGGTGGTGTGGACTTGCAACAAGAACAAAAACATGGGCCAGACCCGAGTTGTGTTTTGCGGGTGGATATACAACTGTGACAAAAATGACTCGAGCCTTATTGCGTGTCGAGGGTGGACTTGTAACCGTGATAAAAATGGGTGGGCCCCTTGTGGCGTATTGAGGGTGGAGTTGCAACTAGGATCAAAATGGATCAATCCCCAATTGCATATTGAGGGTGGAGTTTCAACTAGGACAAAACTGGTTGGGTGCCCAGTTACGTATCGTGGGTGGACTTGCAACTAGGACAAAAAAAGATGGGCCCCAATTGCTTGTCAGGGATGAAGTTGCAATTGGGAACAAAAAGGGCGGGGCAACAGTTGCATGTCAGGGGTGGACTTGTGATGACCCACAAGTGTAGGGGATCTATCGTAGCCTTTTCGATAAGTAAGAGTGTCGAACCCAACGAGGAGCAGAAGGAAATGATAAACAGTTTTCAGTAAGGTATTCTCTGCAAGCACTGAAATTATTAGTAGCAGATAGTTTTGTGATAAGGTAATTTGTAACGAGGAACAAGTAATGCAAGTAAATAAGGTGCATCAAGATGGCCCAATCCTTTTTGTAGCAAAGGACAAGCCTGGACAAACTCTTATATAAAGGAAAACGCTCCCGAGGACACATGGGAATTATCGTCAAGCTAGTTTTCATCACGTTCATATGATTTGCGTTCGGTACTTTGATAATTTGGTATATGGGAGGACCGGTGCTTGGGTATTGCCCTTACTTGGACAAGCATCCCACTTATGATTAACCCCTATTGCAAGCATCTGCAACTACAACATAAGTATCAAGGTAAACCTAACCATAGATGAAACATATGGATCCAAATCAGCCCCTTACGAAGCAACGCATAAACTAGGGTTTAAGCTTCTGTCACTCTAGCAACCTATCATCTACTTATTACTTCCCAATGCCTCCCTCTAGGCCCAAATAATGGTGAAGTTTCATGTAGTCGACGTTCACATGACACCACTAGAGGGATGCCAACATACATCTCATGAAAATATCGAACGAATACCAAATTCGCATGACTACTTATAGCAAGACTTCTCCCATGTCCTCAGGAACAAACGCAACTACTCACAAATCATATTCATGTTCATAATCAAAGGGGTATTAATATGCATAATGGATATGAACATATGATCTTCCACCAAGTAAACAAACTAGCATCAACTACAAGGAGTAATCAACACTACTAGCAACCCACAGGTACCAATCTGAGGTTTGGCTACAAAGATTGGATACAAGAGATGAACTAGGGTTTGAGATGAGATGGTGCTGGTGAAGATGTTGATGGAGATTGACCCCCTCCCGATGAGAGGATCGTTGGTGATGACGATGGTGATGATTTCCCCTCCCGGAGGGAAGTTTCCCCGGCAGAACAGCTCCGCCGGAGCCCTAGATTGGTTCCGTCTCGTGGCGGCGGAGTTTCGTCCCGTAAGCTTGCTTATGATTTTTTTCCTCGACAAAAGACTCCATATAGCCAAAGATGGGCATCAGAGGGCCACCAGGGGGCCCACGTGGCAGGGAGGCGTGCCCCCACCCTCATGGACGGTGGGTGGCCCTCCTCTGGTACTTTCTTCGCCCAATATTTTTTATATATTCTGAAAATAATTCTCGTGGAGTTTTAGGACTTTTGGAGATGTGCAGAATAGGTCTCTAATATTTGCTCCTTTTTCAGCCTAGAATTCCAGCTGCCGGCATTCCCCCTCTTCATGTAAACCTTGTAAAATAAGAAAGAAAAGGCATAAGTATTGTGACATAATGTGTAATAACATCCCATAATGCAATAAATATCGATATAAAAGCATGATGCAAAATGGATATATCAACTCCCCCAAGCTTAGACCTCGCTTGTCCTCAAGCGAAAGCCGAAATCGAAAAATATGTCCACATGTTTAGAGATAGAGGTGTCGATAAAATAAAATACGGGCATGAGGGCATCATGATCATTCTTAGAAAAACAACATATATGATCTCTTATGCTAAAGTAATAATTCATTCACATACTCAGTTATGAATCAGAAACTTCATTGAAAACTAACAAACTATGATCTCAGTCATTGAAGCAATTGCAATTTATCGTAACATAGGAAAGAGTCAATATAAGAGCTTCTCAGCAAGTCCACATACTCAACCATCATTTAGTCTTTCACAATTGCTAACACTCACGCGATATTTACGCTTATAAAGTTTTAATCGGACACAGAGAAAGATAGGGGCTTATAGTTTTGCCTCCCAACCTTTTTACCTCAAGGGTAATGTCAACAATAATAGTTCATGCAAACCCACATCCAATTAGCCATATATATCAGGATCTTTCCAGCACATTGTGCTTGCCAAAGGATAAAATGTAAAAAGGAAAGGTGAAGATCACCGTGGCTCTTATATGAAGTAATAGACAAGAATAAAAGATAGGCCCTTCGCAGAGGGAAGCAGAGGCTGTCATGTGCTTTTATGGTTGGATGCACGAAATCTTAATGCAAAAGAACGTTACTTTATATTGCCACTTGTGGTATGGACCTTTATTATGCAGTCCATCACTTTTATTTCTTCCACATCACAAGATCATATAAAGCTTATTTTCTCCACACTAATAAGTCATACATATTTAGAGAGCAATTCTTATTGCTTGCAACGATGACAACTTTCTTGAAGGATCTTACTCAATCCATAGGTAGATATGGTGGACTCTCATGGCAAGATTGGTTTTACGGAAATTTGGAAGCACAAGTAGTATCTCTACTTGGTGCAAAGATATTCGCTAGCAAGAGAGGGCAAGGCAAGCTCAACATGTTCGATGATCCATGACAATATAATTTATCTCAGATGTAAGAAAAACACAACCCATTACGTTGTCCTCCTTGTCCAACGTCATCTCTTTAGCAAGTCATATTTTAATGAGTGCTCACAATCTTAAAAGATGTCCAAGATAGTATATTTATATGTGAAAACCTCTCTTTCTTTATTACTTCATATTAATTGCAACGATGACCAAAACTATGTTTGTCAACTCTCAACAATTTTTATTCATCATACTCTTTATATGTGAGCTCATTACTCTCCATAAGATCCACATGATCCCTTTATTTCTTTCTATTTCTTCTCTTTTATTTTATTCTATTCCCTCAAGATCATAGCAAAATAATCAAGCCCTTGACTCAACACTAATCTTTATTATATATAGCTCACAGACTCGATTACATAGAAGGATCGTAAAGCAAAACTCACAACTAGATCATACTAAAACTTTATGCTACTAGATCAAGATATCATCAAAAGGATCGAACTAAGAAAAACAGTAAAGATAAAAGTGTGATGGTGATACGATACCGGGGCACTCCCCCAAGCTTGGCAGTTGCCAAGGGGAGTGCCCATACACGATACTCAGTTCTTCTTTATTGGTGAAGAAGATGTTGGTGATGATGGATAGTCGCACATCGAGCATAGGAGATAATCCAATTTGCGGATAATGCCCTTGAGTGCGATGATATGCTCCTTCAACAAAATATTTTCACTTGTGAGATACTTGTTTTGAATACGAGCCAACTCAATCATCTTGAAAGCCTCAATCTCCGTTGAGGTAAAGAGATTGTGGTCTGCTACGACCGGAACTTGGTCCCCCATGGCCTTCTTGATCCCATCATCCTTGTTGATCTCTCCGGGCTCTTCTCTCTTCAGCTCTATCTTCATTAGCCAAGCATCGTTGCCCTCATGTTAGAGGAGGAGGGAGACGACATGATGCTTGGCCTTGACAACCCTGGCAGAAAACAACTCGAAGCAAAAATGGGTGATATTTGCGTGATACGGTGGTCAAAACCTTAGGGAGATTATATAGTGAATTTTTACCGACCAAAAGAAGTATCGTGCAAGAAAACGGAGTCCGGAGAGCACACGAGGTGCCCACGAGGCAGGGGGCGCGCCCAGGGGGTAGGGCGCGCCCTCCACCCTTGTGGAAGCCTCGTGTCCTTTCTAGTCTACTTTTGATTTTCCTATTTTCTTAAATATTCCAAAACGGAGAAAAATTGCCATTAGAACTGTTTTGGAGTCGGTTTACTTACCGTACCACGTACCTATTCCTTTTCGGAGTCTGAAACATTCTGGAAAGTGTCCCTTAGGAATTCCTCCGGGGTTACGGTTTCAATAACATTAGTTTCAACATTTATAGGATTACCTGAGATATAATGTTTGATTCTTTGACCATTCACCACCCTCGGATTTGTGCCTTCGAAGTTGTTGATTTTGGCACCGGAACGGTAGACCTCCTCGATGATGTAAGGACCTTCCCATTTAGAGAGGAGTTTGCCTGCAAAAAATCTTAAACGAGAGTTGTATAACAATACATAATCACCTACATTAAACTCACATTTTATATCCTTTTATCATGCCATCTTTTAACCTTTTCTTTAAACAGTTTGGCATTCTTGTAGGCCTGGGTTCTCCATTCAACAAGTGAGCTAATGTCAAAAAGCCTCTTCTCACTGGCTAGTTTAAAGTCATAGTTGAACTCTTTAATAGCCCAATATGCCCCATGTTCTAGTTCAAGAGGTAAGTGATATGCTTTACCATGAACCATTTTATATGGAGACATACCCATAGGATTTTTATATGCAGTTCTATAAGCCCATAATGCATCATCAAGTTTCTTGGACCAATTCTTTCTAGATCTATTAACAGTCTTTTGCAAAATTAATTTAAGCTCTCTATTGCTAAGTTCTACTTGACCACTAGACTGTGGATGACATGGAGATGCAATTCTATGATTAACATCATACTTAGCAAGCATTTTACGAAAAGCACCACGAATAAAATGTGAACCACCATCATTCATTAAGTATCTAGGGACTCCAACCTCGGAAAAATAACTTCTTTAAGCATCTTAATAGAGGTGTTATGATTAGCACTACTAGTTGGAATAGCTTCTACCCACTTAGTAACGTAATCAACATCAACTAAAATATGAGTATACCCATTAGAGGAAGGAAAATGTCCCATTTAATCAAAACCCCAAACATCAAATGGTTCAATAACAAGTGAATAGTTCATAGGCATTTCTTGACGTTTACTAATATTACCAATTCTTTGACATTCATCACAAGACAAGACAAACTTATGGACATCCTTGAAGAGAGTAGGCCAATAAAAATCGGATTGCAATACCTTGTGTGCAGTTCTATCTCCAGTGTGGTGTCCTCCATAAGCCTCGGAGTGGCACTTGCGTAGGATCTGTTCCTGTTCATACTCAGGTACACAACGTCTAATAACACCATCTACTCCTTCTTTATAAAGATGTGGGTCATCCCAGAAGTAATGTCTTAAATCATAGAAGAACTTTTTCTTTTGTTGGTATGTGAAGCTAGGTGGTATAAATTTAGCAACATTATAATTAGCATAATCAGCATACCATGGAGCAGTACGAGAAGCATTTATGACAACTAATTGTTCATCAGGAAAGCTATCATCAATAGGTAGTGGGTCATCAAGAACATTCTCTAACCTAGATAAGTTGTCTGCAATGGGGTTCTCAGCTCCCTTTCTATCAATAATATGCAAATCAAATTCTTGTAGCAAGAGAACCCATCTAATAAGTCTAGGTTTAGCATCTTTCTTTTCCATAAGATATTTAATAGCAGCATGATCAGTGTGAGCAGGTACTTTAGAATCAGCAATATAAGGTTTGAACTTATCACAAGCAAATACAACTGCTAAAAATTCTTTTTTAGTGGTAGCTAGCAAAATTTCTTTGGGCACTGTCTAGAGTTTTACTAGCATATTGAATAACATTTAATTTCTTATCAACTCTTTGTCCTAGAACAGCCCCTACAACATAAGCATCACACATAATTTCAAAGGGTAAATTCCAATCAGGAGGTTGAACAATAGGTGCAGAAACCAAAGCTTTCTTAAGTATTTTAAATGCTTCTACACAATCATCATCAAAGACAAAAGGAACATCTTTTTGTAAGATATTAATCAGAGGCCGAGAAATTTTAAAAAAGTCCTTAATGAACCTGCTATAAAAATAGGCATGACCAAGGAAAGTTCTTATACCTTCCATGTACTTGGGACACGACATCTTTTCAATAGCATCAACCTTAGCTTTATCAACTTCAATACCTCTTTCAGAAATTTTATGCCCCAAGACAATACCTTCATTAACCATAAAGTGGCACTCTCCCAATTCAAGACAAGATTAGTTTCTTCACATCTCTGCAAAACTCGATCAAGGTTGCTTAAGCAATCATCAAAAGAAGTTCCGTAAACGGAGAAATCATCCATGAAAACCTCAACATTCTTTTCACAAAAGTCAGAGAATATAGTAGTCATACATCTTTGAAAGGTAGTAGGTGCATTACATAAACCAAAAGGCATACATCTATAAGCAAAGGTACCGAAAGGGCAAGTAAAAGTTGTCTTTTCTTGATCCTCTTTTGACACAGGTATTTGAGAGAAACCAGAATAACCATCTAGAAAGCAAAAATGTGTATGTTTGGATAATCTTTCTAGCATTTGATCAATAAAAGGTAAAGGGTAATGATCCTTTTGAGTAGCTTTATTTAATTTGCGGAAATCAATTACCATTCTATAACCTGTAACAATTCTTTGTGGGATCAATTCATCTTTATCATTAGGAACAACAGTAATACCTCCCTTCTTAGGGACACAATGGACATGAATTACCCACTGACTATCAGCAACAGGATAAATTATACCTTCCTCCAGAAGTTTTAGTATTTCTTTTCTTACCACTTCTTTCATATTAGGATTTAACCGTCGTTGGTGATCAACAACTAGTTTAGCGTCTTTCTCCAGCTTTATTTTGTGGTGGCATAGAGTGGGACTAATGCCCTTAAGATCATCAAGAGTATATCCAATAGTAGCACGGTGCTTCTTCAGAGTTTTCAATAATTTCTTTTCTTCATGCTCTGAAAGGTTAGACTAATAATAACAGGATATATCTCTTCCTCATCAAGATAAGCATATTTGAGAGTATCAGGTAAAGGTTTAAGCTCAAACACAAGATCACCCTTAGGTGGAGGGGGATCCCCTAGGATTTCAACAGGCAAGTTGTGTTTCAAAATAGGTCTCTGTTTAAAGAAAATTCATCTATTTCCCTTCTTTCATTCATAAACATATCATTTTCATGGTCTAGCAAATATTGTTCTAAAGGATCAGTAGGAGGCACGACAATAGAAGCAAGACCAATAATTTCGTCTTTACTAGGCAATTCTTTATCATGGGGTTGTCTACAAAATTTAGCAAAATTAAACTCATGAGACATATCCCCTAAACCAATAGAAACAATATCCTTGTTGCAGTCTATCTTAGCATTAACAGTATTCAAGAAGGGTCTACCAAATATAATGGGACAAAAGCATCTTGTGAGAAACCAAGAACAAGAAAATCAGCAGGATATTTAACTTTCCTACACAAGACTTCAACATCTCTAACAATCCCAACTGGTGAATAGTATCTCTATTGGCAAGCATAATTGTAACATCTGTCTCTTCTATATCTCAGCAGGTGCAATATAGTGCATAATTTCTTTGTATAAGGAATGAGGTATTGCACTTGCACTAGCACCCATATCACATAAGCCATGATAGAAATGATCTCCTATTTTAACATAAATAACAGGCATGCCTACAACAGGTCTATGTTTATTTTTAGTATCAGGTCTACCAATTCTAGCAGATTCATTGCAGAAGTAAATAACATGCCCATCAATGTTATCGGCCAAGAGATCTTTAACCATAGCAACACTAGGTTCAACCTTAATTTGCCCAGGGGGTTTGGGTGTCTTAATATTACTTTTGTTGACCACGGTTGAAGCTTTAGCATGATCCTTTATTCTAACGGGGAAAGGTGGTTTCTCAATATAAACAGTAGGAACAACAGGATCATTATAAGTGATAGTCTTTTCTTCAACTTTAATAGGTGCAACTACTTTTACTTCAATGGGCGGATTATATTTAAACCAGTTCTCCTTAGGGAGATCAACATGAGTAGCAAAGGATTCACAAAAAGAAGCTACTATCTCAGAGTCAAGTCCTTATTTAGTGCTAAATTCACGGAAAACATCGGTATCCATAAAAGATTTAACACAATCAAACTTAGGTGTTATACCTGACTCCTTACCTTTCGTTGAGGTCCCAATCTTCAGAGTTGCGTTTAATTCTTTCCAATAAATCCCATTTGAATTCAATAGACTTCATCATAAAAGATCCAATACAAGAAGTATCGAGCATGGAGCGATTACTGAGAGAAAGCCGAGCATAACTTTTTTGAATAATCATTTCTTTTGAGAGCTCATGATTGGGGCATGAATATAACGTTGCTTTAATCCTCCCCCAAGCTTGAGCGATGCTTTCTCCTTCGCGAGGCCAAAAAATATATATATAATTACGATCACGATGAACAAGATGCATATGATAAAACTTCTGATGCAATTCCAATTTCAATCGTTGGTAGTTCCATGATCCAATGTCATCACATAGCCTCAACCATGTCAATGCATCTCCCTTCAAAGATAAAGGGAAGACCTTCTTATTGATAACATCCTGGGGCATACCTGCAAGCTTAAATAATCCACAAACTTCATCCACATAGATTAGGTGCAAATCGGGATGTAATATTCCATCACCTGTGAAAGGATTAGCTAGCAGTTTCTCTATCATACCCGAAAGAATTTCAAAGTAAACATTTTCAGTAGGTTCAATAGGTTGAGGAGCAAATCTTTGCTCCACTGGTCGGGGTGAAGATACCCCGAACAAGCCCCTCAAAGGATTATGTTCCATAGTAACAAGTGACAGTAAATGTTAGCACACTATATAAATTTTCCCTTACCAAATTCCACCTACCAAAGGCGCTTCACTCCCCGGCAACGGCGCCAGAAAATCATCTTGATGACCCACAAGTGTAGGGGATCTATCGTACCCTTTTCCATAAGTAAGAGTGTCGAACCCAACGAGGAGCAGAAGGAAATGATAAGCAGTTTTCAGTAAGGTATTCTCTGCAAGCACTGAAATTATCGGTAACAGATAGTTTTGTGATAAGGTAATTTGTAACGAGTAACAAGTAATGCAAGTAAATAAGGTGCAGCAAGATGGCCCAATCCTTTTTTGTAGCAAAGGACAAGCCTGGACAAACCTTATATAACGGAAAACACTCCCGAGGACACATGGGAATTATCGTCAAGCTAGTTTTCATCACGTTCATATGATTTGCGTTCGTTACTTTGATAATTTGGTATGTGGGTAGACCGGTGCTTGGGTACTGCCCTTACTTGGACAAGCATCCCACTTATGATTAACCCCTATTGCAAGCATCTGCAACTAAAACAGAAGTATTAAGGTAAATCTAACTAAGGGAGTCCTGGATTAGGGGGTGCCCGGATAGCCGGACTATACCTTCGGCCGGACTCCTGGACTATGAAGATACAAGTTTGAAGACTTCGTCCCGTGTCCGGAAGGGACTTTCCTTGGCGTGGAAGGCAAGCTTGGCGATACGGATATGTAGATCTCCTACCATTGTAACCGACTCTGTGTAACCCTACCCCTTTCCGGTGTCTATATAAACCAGAGGGTTTTAGTCCGTAGGACGAACAACAATCATACCATAGGCTAGCTTCTAGGGTTTAGCCTCTCTGATCTCGTGGTAGATCTACTCTTGTACTACCCATATCATCAATATTAATCAAGCAGGACGTAGGGTTTTACCTCCATCAAGAGGGCCCGAACCTGGGTAAAACATCGTGTCCCCTGCCTCCTGTTACCATCCGGCCTAGACGCACAGTTCGGGACCCCCTACCCGAGATCCGCCGGTTTTGACACCGACATTGGTGCTTTCATTGAGAGTTCCTCTGTGTCGTCACTTTTAGGCCCAATGGCTTCTCCGATAATCAATAGCGATGCGATCCAAGGAGAGACTTTTCTCCCTGGACAGATCTTCGTATTCGGCGGCTTTGCACTGCGGGCCAATTCGCTTGGTTATCTGGAGCAGATCGAAAGCTACGCCCCTGGCCATCAGGTTAGATTTGGAAGTTTAAACTACACATCGGACCTCCGCGGAGACTTGATCTCCGACGGATTCGAGCCGCAGCCGAGCGCGCCGCACTGTCACGATGGGCATGATCTAGCTCTGCCGCCGAAAAGTGCCTTGGAGGCCGCACCCGCATCAACTCCGACCCTTAATTCGGAGCCAACTGCGCCAATCGAGGATGGGTGGTTGGACACCGCCTCGGGGGCTGCAATCTCTACGGTGATCGAGCCGAACACCAGCCCTATTCTCTGCGAAGCCCGTGACTCCAAGGAGCCGGACTCCTCTCCAGACTCCGAGCCCTCCGCGCCCCTACCGATCGAACCCGATTGGGCGCCGATCATGGAGTTCACCGCCGCGGACATCTTTCATCACTCGCCCTTCGGCGATATTCTGAATTCACTAAAGTCTCTCTCTTTATCAGGAGAGCCCTGGCCGGACTATGGTCAACAAGGTTGGGATGCGGATGATGAAGAAATTCAAAGCCCACCCACCACCCACTTCGTAGCCACTGTCAATAATTTAAACGACATGCTCGACTTCGAATCCGAAGACATCGACGGTATGGACGACGATGTAGGAGATAAACATGAACCAATGCCTATAAGGCACTGGACAGCCACCTCATTTCATGATGTATACATGGTGGACACACCCAAAGGAAGCAACGACGAGGAACACAGCGATGCAACGAGGGATCGCTCACTCGAAAAGCAATCAAAGCGGCGACGTAAGCGCCACTCCAAGCCCCGCCTCGACAGAGACAACAGCCATACAGACCCAGCCATAGAGCTGGACGAGCCGGCGGACGACGAACATGCCTTCGAGCAAGTGTCCGAACAGGGCAACTTGGATAAACAAACCGAACACCCCGTACCCGGCGAAAACAACAGTCCGGATGACCTTACGCCGGATAAACTCATGGAGCAGAAGAACCTCCACAAAAGGCTCGTCGCCACTGCGCATAGCCTGAAAAAGCAGAAGCGGAAGCTCAAAACTGCGGAAGATGCATCAGAATCAGATGGAGCAAAGTACGCAACACCGCAGACAAATATGCCGGTAGTCGCCGCACAAAAAGCTATCCAAAGCGAAAGCTACTGCCTGAATTTGACGAGGAGGCCTTAGAGCCCCCGCAGTCAAAAAATAGGAAAGCCATCCGGTCAGATGGACGACCGCATGGCCAGCATGGAGCGGCAAGCGGCGCCGCACACAAGCAGGCACGCGATCCACCAAAGGATCCGCATGAAAAAGACAGCCCAGCCAGATCTATATACGGGCCAAGAAAGCAAGCTCTAGTAAGCAATGCAACACAACAAATATCCAAACATCACGGCACACCCAAATACAGGGGTGCCGCACACCCCCTATGTTTCACCGATGAGGTGCTGGACCATGAATTTCCAGCAGGATTCAAGCCCGTAAACATAGAGGCGTACGACGGAACAACAGACCCTTGGGTCTGGATCGAGGATTATATCCTCCACATACACATGGCCAGAGAAGATGCCCTCCACGCCATAAAATACTTACCCCTCAAGCTTAAAGGGCCAGCCCGGCATTGGCTCAAAAGCCTTCCCAAAAACACCATTGGAAGTTGGGAAGAGCTTGAGGATGCTTTCCGGGCAAATTTTCAAGGGACCTATGTCCGCCCTCCGGATGTAGACGATCTCAGTCACATAACTCAACAGCCCGGAGAGTCAGCCCGGAAATTCTGGAACATATTTCTTACTAAAAAGATGTCAGGACCCCGACTCAATGCCACATCGATCTAGCATGTAACACCTCATATCACTTTGCGGCCTCACGCATGGTATTCCCACGGGTGTCGCCTTACCTTTGCCCGGGACCGTTTGCGCCTTTTGGCACACGTATATGACAGTGTCGCTAGCATCCATATGATAAGGAGCCCGGGCTGACATGGCTAGTCGTAAACCCAAAGTGGCACAGACTTACAGGGACAGGCATCCATGACCCAGCATCGAACGTGTCGGTCATCAGCGAGTGAATCCAGGCTGTAGCACTGGGCTAGCAGGACTCCGGTGAACCGGGCTGTAGCGGGCTAACAGGACTCCGGTATTCATCGCGTGACATTTCCCCGAAGGGACAGACACAGGAACGAAGAAGGACACATGCCGGCCAGACTAAGTGTTCCGGAGCAGTAGCAAGCTACCATGGCTCGGTGGAAACACTAGGAGACATTTCCCGGTAAGAGAGGCTACTAAAGATAAACAACTAGATAGTCAGATCCCACACATACCAAGCATTTCAATAACATACACACAATATGCTCGATATGTGCAATACAACATGGCATCACAAAATGACTCTACGACTCAAGTAGTTTATTCAATAGGCTCCGAGGAGCGAGACATTACAAACATGGGTCTCATGACCCAACAATCAGAGCATACAAGTCAAAGCACAAGCGGAAGCTATCATGTCTGAGTACAGACATCTACAAATGAAAAAGGCTGAGAAGCCCGACTATCTATCAGATCCTGCCGGGGCACAAGATCGTAGCTGAGGTAACAAGCTAAACGTCGAAGTCCACGTGGAACTACTAGCGAGACCGAAGTCTCTCTACAAAAACATAAAATAGGCAAACGTGAGTACAAATGTACCCAGCAAGACTTACATCAGAACTAACTACATATGCATCATTATCAACAAAGGGGTGGTGGGGTTTAACTGCAGCAAGCCAGCTTTGACTCGGTGGCTATCCTAAACTACGACTGCGAGTAACTCTTTTGAGGTGGCGCACACGAGTCCACATATTCACCATATCAATACACCACTATGGATCCGCTCCCGTCTCCCTACGAGAACGCCATCCATAGCACTCACGCTTATCTTGCGTATTTTAGAGTATCCACTTTCACTTGTCTATGAACTGATATAAGCAACCCAGAAGTCCTTTTCCGCGGACACGGCTATTCGAATAGATGATGTTAACCCTGCAGGGGTATACTTCTTCACACACGCTCTCACCACTTACCGCCGTTGTTGTCTAGCTTAACCAACTAGCTCCGGGATATCCATCACAGATTCTTGGAGAAAGGGTGGTTCACAAGAACCCGACTTGATCACGAGCTCAACATAGCAGTCAGGTGACAACCTGGTAATACTTCCAAGAAGATATTCGGAAAATCACGAACCACCGGTATGTTACTAAGCTTGAGAACAATCTCGCTTTTGAGGGCAAGACGATATGATCAAATGAGTGAGGACTTGACAAGATCCTAACTCATCAATCGAAGGGTGCACCGAAATAAGGACTAGGTAGCACGATCAGTCTTAGAAGGATGATTCAAAAACCAACACGCTAAGAATGAAATTATTGTCCCTTAACTACCAAGCAACGAGGTTGCTGGGAGTATTGATTTCACACATCACAATTCATTTGTCGGTATTCCGGTTGCATCAACACGATGGCCGAGGAATGACTAATGATGGTGAGAAGTATTACTACGTCAAAATTCATGAAAGTTGGTGCAGTTCTCATGACAATTCTGACATGAAGGGGGTAATACTCCAAGGTAGAACAGAACCAAAAGCTGGATTGGCATTTGATCTGCGGAATACAACTACTTTGACCCAATCCTAGATATGGATGAGGTACTGGAGTTTGTTTCTCCTATTCATTCTAAAATAGAATGGCTTGGCGGACCACAAGGGTAATAGGCATCGACGAACGAATGCACGCATACTCTTGACTATCAATTGATAGGCGAGGGTCAGAAACAACTAAAGAGAGACAACTCAAAGGAACTTATGATTTTCTGAGTTGTGGATGCATGGTTTAGCATGTCGAACGAATTCCACATGTTTCTTCCGGATAACCCATGCAGAAAAGTAGAACTGGCAGAGTTACAATGTAGAATCGAGAACCCATCGAGAGCACTCTGATTGTGATCTTTCGATCAGCGAGGAACATCTGCCATAAGCGGTTCATAGTATTTGGAAGAAAGGAATACCACGAACATCGAGGACTAATGCAAAGGTTACTAATATCCTAAAGGAACTAGCTAACACTATCAACATGAAATAAGTAGGGTGGATCTCGGGTTCAAAACCCAGGAATAGAATACCTACTACTAAGTAGCATCACGGGATGCTTTCGAGAATGATGGCCAGAATCATCACACTGGGAACACAAATCATGGCTAAATTACTAGATGATCCCCTGAGACACCTAGGGTCATAATAATATTTCCAACATATATGTCAAGGTAACGGAGTACCTCAACTCACTGATTAGTGTGGTTAATCTGGCCCATGGGAACATTGAAACGGGAAGAAAGGATTTGCAAATGCATCAAACTACTTAGAAACCTGGGATGACTCGGACAGCATAACGGCTGTAAATGCTCAGAAAAGATTTGAGACATTCACAAAAATGGTGGCATAACCACTCAGAAGCACAATATCAAGATTTCGAGATCAACAATTAACATACAGAAGTAGTAGAAACTGAAACGAGGCTTAAGTCCAACAATCTATAAGTCTACGGATTAGTAACACGTGATCCTGATAGAAAGAAGAGATAGCCTAGTTCTTAATCCCCGCAGGAAAGATAAGATGACTTAGATCAGAAGGCATAATGTATAAGGAGTAAAAAGAGCCTTACGTTCCATCCCACAATCAATTCCCTTATATAACTAAAGAATTTCTAGACTCAACTTCGACCAGTTTGGCTTGGTAATCCTACAGGTAGTCAAGCTCTGATACCAACGCTGTCAGGACCCCGACTCAATGCCACATCGATCTAGCATGTAACACCTCATATCACTTTGCGGCCTCACGCACGGTATTCCCACGGGTGTCGCCTTACCTTAGCCCGGGACCGTTTGCGCCTTTTGGCACACGTATATGACAGTGTCGCTAGCATCCATATGATAAGGAGCCCGGGCTGACATGGCTAGTCGTAAACCCAAAGTGGCACAGACTTACAGGGACAGGCATCCATGACCCAGCATCGAACGTGTCGGTCATCAGCGAGTGAAACCAGGCTGTAGCACTGGGCTAGCAGGACTCCGGTGAACCGGGCTGTAGCGGGCTAATAGGACTCCGGTATTCATCGCGTGACATTTCCCCGAAGGGACAGACACAGGAACGAAGAAGGACACATGCCGGCCAGCCTAAGTGTTCCGGAGCAGTAGCAAGCTACCATGGCTCGGTGGAAACACTAGGAGACATTTCCCCGTAAGAGAGGCTACTAAAGATAAACAACTAGATGGTCAGATCCCACACATACCAAGCATTTCAATAACATACACACAATATGCTCGATATGTGCAAATACAACATGGCATCACAACATGACTCTACGACTCAAGTAATTTATTCAATAGGCTCCGAGGAGCGAGATATTACAAACATGGGTCTCATGACCCAACAATCAGAGCATACAAATCAAAGCACAAGCAGAAGCTATCATGTCTGGGTACAGACATCTATAACTAAAAAAGGCTGAGAAGCCTGACTATCTACAAGATCCTGCCGGGGCACAAGATTGTAGCTGAGGTAACAAGCTAAACGTCGAAGTCCACGCGAAACTACTAGTGAGACCGAAGTCTCTCTGCAAAAACATAAAATAGGCAAACGTGAGTACAAATGTACCCAGCAAGACTTACATCAGAACTAACTACATATGCATCATTATCAACAAAGGGGATGGTGGGGTTTAACTGCAGCAAGCCAGCTTTGACTCGGTGGCTATCCTGAACTACGACTGCAATGTAACTCTTTTGAGGTGGCGCACACGAGTCCACATATTCCCCATATCAATACACCACTATGGATGCACTCCCGTCTCCCTACGAGAACGCCATCCATAGCACTCACGCTTATCTTGCGTATTTTAGAGTATCCACTTTCACTTGTCTATGAACTGATATAAGCAACCCAGAAGTCCTTTTCCGCGGACACGGCTATTCGAATAGATGAGGTTAACCCTGCAGGGGTGTACTTCTTCACACACGCTCTCACCACTTACCGCCGTTTACACGACATGTACTCGGCAACCTTCAAGCGGAAGCCCAACATGGGTGTCGGCCACGGCCTGCCTAAACACTCAACTCTCTAGTCCAGGTTTATCGCCTATTCGGGTTCCATCCATGAGGAGATCCGGCCGGAGTTTCGCTCACAGACCCAAACGATGTGAACAGGGTTCCGTGACACCAAACGGGCGCCCGGTATACCCGGCCACGTGCCTACCGCATCACAGCCCACCCCTCCGGTCAGCGCTACCCACGGCCTCCAGCATACTACAAACACCAGAAACTACTTGCAACTCCTGGACAGAGGACAAGGGTGATCAAGAAGCCGAGAGGGTCCATTGGTTTCAGGCCCAATGCGTGGTAGTAGCTGAATCATGGATCACAAACACAGAACTCAGTTCCTGAGGACGGCTGCAATGAGACAACCCACCATCTACTCCTACATGGCCTCTCACCGCTACCTTTACCAAATCGTATTCACACACTTAGCTCACACACAGTAGGACATGTTCACACACCTCTGATTCATCCCCGATGAATCAGACCTGACTCAACTCTAAGCAGTAGCAGGCATGACAAACAAGCATGAATGAGTAGGCACAACAGGGCTCAAACAACTCCTACTCATGCTAGTGGGTTTCATCTATTTACTGTGGCAATGACAGGTCATGCAAAGGATAAAGGGGTTCAGCTACCGCAGCAAGTAACAGATGAAACGGTGTTGTCCTAATGCATTAAAGCAGAGCAGGAGCGAGAGAGTGGGATTTTATCGGAATGAACAAGGGGGTTTTGCTTGCCTGGCACTTCTGAAGATAATATAGCTCTTCATTGGTGTCATCGATCACATCGTCGGTATCACGTCTATCGAAAGGGGGCAATCACCGGCAACTGAGGAAAAACACAATCAATGCAACGCACAATATGATGCATGAATGTGACATGGCAATATGCTGTGGTTTGTGCTAATGCAACTAAAACCAGATTAAATGAAGTTGGTTTGAATCCAAGATTCAAACTCAAACTCCATATGTGGATATTCAAATGTCATTTAATTGATTTGTACTAAAAAGCAGCTATAAGTTGTTCTAACATGCATGAAAATGGTACAGATGGATTCCTTGAATTTTTCTGATAATTTTTCATATATAAATTATTTAATTTGGAGTTACGGTTGAATTTCTATGATTTTTAGAAGTTTTTACAATTTTCTGGAATTTCCTGAATAAAAAAATAAATCCAGAAAATACTTATTGCATCAGCATTGCGTCACTATGACGTCAGCAGGTCAACAGACGCTGCTGCTGGTCAAACCTGACCAGTGGGGCCCACTGGTCAGTGACTCAGGTCTGGATTGAGTGAATGACAGGTGGGACCGGTCAACGATGACTAGGCCAGAGTCAAAGCTGACACGTGGGGTCCACGGCACTAACACTAATTTAACAGAATAGTTATATTAACCTAATTAAGCGCAGGGGCCCACATGGCAGTGGCTCTGGGGGTGTTTAGCGGGGTTATTAGCACTAATTAACCGGCGCCACGTCAGCAGGTGACGCCGGCGACCACAACAGCGGCGGGAACTCGCCGGAGTTGGTCGGGGCGGCGCTACAGGCTGCGGTTGGGCACCCTGAGGGCACCAGGAGGAAGCCTGTGCTCCCGCGCGTCTAGGGGCGCACGCAGCTGGGCACAGGGAGGCCGGGGTCGACGGCGGCGACCAGAACGGCGGCGGCCGGAGCTACGGGTTCGGGCGGCGTAGCGCTATGGTGCACAAGAGGACGAGCTGGTGGCGGCGTTAGCTTGCTGGCGCTTGCGCGCATCCATTGGTAGCATCGGGAGGGTGAGACGTGGCCTGAGTCGAGCGCAGCGTCGACTTCGGCGGCGGCCGGAGTTCGGCCGCGACGGAGCTATGGCCTAGAGCTTGCAAACGCGAGGGGAAAGAGAGGGGTTCTGCACGGAGGCTCACAGCGAGGTCGATGAGCAGCTCGGTGGTCTCGGGGAGGCGTCGGAGGCGGCGAATCGACCGCGGCGATCGCCGGACAGATGCGGTGATGAAGGCGGCAGGGACGACGCTGCGGTGCACCCGGCGTCACGTGAGTTGGTGGAGACGAAGAGGAAGGCGCGGCGGTTCTTCTGGAAGCATCGGCGAGGCGGGTGGTGGACTTTGGCCGCGGTGGAGCTCGTCGGTGCTCTCGGGTGCTCGTGGTCGATCGCGAGAGAGAGAGAGAGCAGAGGAGCGAGGGGGAGGAGGGAGGTCCAGAGAGCGAGGGAGAAGTGAGAGGGGGGGTCGGGGAGGCGCGTGGCGTCACCGGGGCATCGAGGAGGAAGCAGGAGGTGGCCAGGGGAAGCAGGAGGTGGCCGAGGCCTCTCGGGCGCGCGCCACGCCTCGCCTCTGCCTACTGGCGGAGGAAGACGACAGGGGGGGTGGAGATGGGCTGGGCCGTGCTGGGCCAGGTAAGTGGGCGCCAGGTAAGCCCAGGTAAGTTTCTGTTCTTTTATTTCTGTTCTGTTTTATTTTGTTAAATTTGTTTTGCCACTGTTTGAATTTTAAAATAATTCAAACAATGCCAGAAACTCCTCTGAATATTTTTATGTTGCTTAATGGACTTTTCCAAAAGCACATAAAATGTTTCAGGGTATTTGGAAATATATTCTATACAAGTTATGAATATAATTCCAAATGCAAATAAAATAATGATTTAAATTCAGTGCCCAAAATATTCCTCAAAATGCTCATTATTTTTGGTTTGGTGCAAGAACCTTTGCCAAATATAACCAACATTATTAAGGCCGTTTTGGAAACACTGAATGCAATTTCCAGGGTTCTTTTGCCCTGCTTTTAATTAAAGTTTTGAGGCTTCAACAATCCTCAATTCATGTTTCAGAAATTTAAATATGATGCCTGGATGAAGATGCAACTATTTACAAACAATATTCTAGGGCTGTGACAACTCACCCCCACTAAACAAGAATCTCGACCCGAGATTCAAGTGTAGGGTAAGGTGAAGGGGAAACGCAAACTAGTATAATCTTCACGATCCAGTTGCACTCCAATTGAACGTTGATTCGTTCACCATCATTGTCTCGAAGTCTTGCTCTGAGAACTCCAACTAACATGACAACGAGAGGAAAGGAAAGACCCTAAAAGAATGGTTCTTCTCGAAGGTCGAACAACTCAGGATTAACTCACGGAATGAGACATAGCAACATCTCTCGAGCTGAGAGGCGAAGCACACATCCATAGGAATGGAGTGAAGCAGATGACGAAGGTTCACTAGGTAGACCACAATTCCACACCTAAGAGGGTGGTGAACGGTTGTCAACGTAGCGAGGAGTTGAGTTTCCATAATACCATAACGATGCACCTTAGGGAAGGTGACTCATAGAAATATCCCCTTAAGTGGCAAAAAGAATTACCTTTGATTCAAAGATCATTGAGACTCTTTAAACCAGCCTAAGGCAATTCTCGAGCAATCATTTGGAGGGGTCGGTAGAATGGCATACTCGGACTTGGATGATGTGGATTACCTTGTTGAAGACAACGTAATGGATGAACTTGCTTACCACCGGAAATGGAAGAGACCCATGGTAGAATGGCACATTGGCGGTGCAAGCTGGGAACAAAATGCAAATGCTGGGAATGATTCTGGTAACTGGGGAGAGGCTCATCAATAGAGAGTGAATTCACTGTTTGAAAAGGTCATAGCATTGCCGAGGAAACTGAGAGGAATCCCAGTTAGAGCCGATGATAACACGTAGCGCTTGTGCGTGCTCTCAAGAACTTGAGCATTTCCACAATCATCAAGGTTTTATCAACATCCGTGTCAAGGGTGCTGACAACACAACATACTACCATGATGAATAGCGATGGACGATGCAGATGCAAAGGAGGATAACACTTTCTCAGATTTCACCTTAGCGAGGCCAAGGGAACGAAATCTGGATGATCGACCGAGAGACATTTAGCACTCCGCTTCTAATGTTCTCCTTGATGTGCTAGCGTAATCCACCCATAGATATGGTTTGATATCTAGAACATCAAGTAAAAAGGTCGGACTTCGGGAGCACAAAAATCCATAAGGAACAACTACTAGAATAAGTCCTACGAGATCCTTATGGGGAGGTGGCCAACTTCCTCAATCAAGATATTATAATAACAGGTCTTCCGGCTGGGTGTGTTGGCCACGACATCCACTTTACCGGTTTCCGAGGGACCGATATTATAGTTTTTGGGAAATGTTCCAAACCATCATATCTGCCTGAGATTCAGATCTGGTTGGTGTCAGGATATTCCAGACTCATCGAGTCTAGGAAGAAAAATGAAAGTTTGCAACACAAATCGACGAGATGACGTTGCGAGATTCTCGGGGAATGAACTACGATAGTAAGCTCCAAAACATGAGCTGGTTCTGCTACAAACATGTGAACACGATGTCCTAGACAAGCATGACCACGTGGTAGTCTTACAATAAAACACTACCGAGTTCTGGTTGGGAACCATCACCGTGGATAACGAAGTCCTTGCATAAGTCATATGATTAGCTCTTATGAAGGAACTTCTTCTCCTTGAACAAATCAATCAGTGGCTTGGTGTGCTCGGGACACATATGGAATGAAGGTTGCAAGTCTCCAGACCACAGAATACTTCGCACGTGTGCATGACTGATTTGGGATGATTCCAAGGAAACAAAACAATCTTCCTCGAATTCATGGCGGCAACTTGCATCAGATGCACATGAATTAGGGGAAGTCACTACTTTCATCCAAACATATGCTTCATGAACGAAACACGAAGAAATGCTTACACAAGTTTTCAACACTAGGTTGATGTTCAACATGATTCATGGGGGGAGACAAAATGCTACTGATGGGCTCAACAGCAACTCATCGGAATTTCCATATCACTGGACTTCCACCATCATGTGAACACGGTGATAGCATTGGTCAGACCAAAGATGTAATGGTGTATGCTCGAGGGATCAACCACGAGTAAGACAACATTAATAGCATCGTTGGTACTGATTTGATTTGACGATAGCCCACACTCAAATCAAGGGATTGATAAGACAATAGGTCCAGCAACTGATCACAGGGACCAATCGATGAAGATATTATCTTTCTTCAACACACACTACACAAGAATATCCCTTTGGAACGAGCTAAGTCAGGCAAGCTTTTATCTTCCAACTCTCCAAGTTGTCGTTTAGCTTAACCAACTAGCTCAGGGGTATCCAACACGGATTCTTGGAGAAAGGGTGGTTTACAAGAAACCAACTTGATCGCGAGCTCAACACAGCGGTCAGGTGACAACCTGGTAATACTTCCGAGAAGATCTTCGGAAAATCACGAACCACCGGTATGTTACTAAGCTCGAGAACAATCTTGCTTTTCAGGGCAAGACAATATGATCAAAGAGCGAGGGATTTGGAATAATCCTAACTCATCGATCAAGGAGTGCACCAGGAAAAGGACTAGGTAGCATGATCAACCTTAGAATGATGATTCAAAAACCAACACGCTAAGAATGAAATTATTGTCCATTAACTACCAGGCAACAAGGTTGCTAGGAGTATTGAATTCACACATCACGATTCACTTGTCGGCATTCCGGTTGCGACAACACGGAACCGAGGGATGAATAATGATGGCGAGAAGTATCACTGTACCAAGAGTTCATAGGATGATGTGCAATTCCTATGATAATCCCGATATAAAAGATGGTAATACTCCAAGGTAGAACAGAATCAAAAGCTGGGCTGGCATTTTGATCTGCGGAGCACAATTGCTTTGATCCAATCCTAGATATGGATGAGGTACTGGAGTTTGTTTCTCCTAGTCATTCCGGAATAGAATGGCTTAACAGACCACAAGAGTAATAGGCATCGATGAACAAATGCACACATAATCTTGACTATCAATTGATAGACGAGGGTCAGAAGACAACTAAAGAGGGACAACTCAAAGGAACATACGATTTTCTGAGTTGTGGATGCATGGTTTAGCATGTCGAACGAAGTTCAACATATTTCTTCCGGATAACCCATGCAGAAAGGTAGAACTGACAGAGTCACAATATAGCATGGAGAACTCATTAAGGGCACTCTGGTTGTGATCGTTCAGTTCAACGAGGAACTTCTGCCATAAGTAGTTCATGGTATTTGGAAGAAGAAGATACCACGGACTTCAAGGACTATTGCAAAGGTTACTAATATCCTAAAGGAACGAGCAGAAACTATCAACATGAAGCAAGTAGGGTGAATCTTGGTTCGAAAACCCAAGGAGTAGAATGCCTACTAACTAAGTGGCATCACGGGATGCTTACGAGAATGATGGCCAGAATCATCACACTGGGACACAAATCATGGCTAAATTACTAGATGATCCCCTAAGACACCTAGGGTCATAATACCAGCTCCAACATATAGGTCAAGGCAATAAAGTACCTCAACTCACTGATTTGTGTGATTAATCTGACCAAAGGCACATCGGAAACAGAAGGAAGGGATTTGCAAATGCATCGGACTATTTAGAAACCTGGGATGACTCGGACAGCATAACGGCTGTAAATGCTCAAAAGGTTTGGAGACATACTACAAAATGGTGGCATAACCACTCAGAAGCACAATATCAAGGTTTCGAGATCAACAATTAACATACGGAAGTAGTAGGAACTGAACTGAGACTTAAATCCAACAATCCTATAAGTCTATGGATTAGTAACACGTTATCCTGATAGATAGATGAGAAGACCTAGTTCCTTAACCCCGTAGGAAAGATAAGATGACTCAGATCAGAAGGGCATAAGGTATAAGGAGTAAAAGAGCCTTACGTTCCATCCCACAATCAGTTCCCTTATGTAACTAAAGAATTTCTAGACTCAACTTCGACCAGTTTGGCTTGGTAATCCTACAGGCAGTCAAGCTCTGATACCAACGCTGTCAGGACCTCGACTCAATGCCACATCGATCTAGCATGTAACACCTCATATCACTTTGCGGCCTCACGCACGGTATTCCCACGGGTGTCGCCTTACCTTTGCCCGGGACCATTTGCGCCTTTTGGCACACGTATATGACAGTGTCGCTAGCATCCATATGATAAGGAGCCCGGGCTGACATGGCTAGTCGTAAACCCAAAGTGGCACAGACTTACAGGGACAGGCATCCATGACCCAGCATCGAACGTGTCGGTCATCAGCGAGTGAATCCAGGCTGTAGCACTGGGATAGCAGGACTCCAGTGAACCGGGCTGTAGCGGGCTAACAGGACTCCGGTATTCATCGCGTGACATTTCCCCGAAGGGACAGACACAGGAACGAAGAAGGACACATGCCGGCCAGCCTAAGTCTTCCGGAGCAGTAGCAAGCTACCATGGCTCGGTGGAAACACTAGGAGACATTTCCCCGTAAGAGAGGCTACTAAAGATAAACAACTAGATGGTCAGATCCCACACATACCAAGCATTTCAATAACATACACACAATATGCTCGATATGTGCAAATACAACATGGCATCACAACATGACTCTACGACTCAAGTAATTTATTCAATAGGCTCCGAGGAGCGAGATATTACAAACATGGGTCTCATGACCCAACAATCAGAGCATACAAATCAAAGCACAAGCGGAAGCTATCATGTCTGGGTACAGACATCTATAACTGAAAAAGGCTGAGAAGCCTGACTATCTACCAGATCCTGCCGGGGCACAAGATCGTAGCTGAGGTAACAAGCTAAACGTTGAAGTCCACGCGAAACTACTAGTGAGACCGAAGTCTCTCTGCAAAAACATAAAATAGGCAAACGTGAGTACAAATGTACCCAGCAAGACTTACATCAGAACTAACTACATATGCATCATTATCAACAAAGGGGATGGTGGGGTTTAACTGCAGCAAGCCAGCTTTGACTCGGTGGCTATCCTAAACTACGACTGCAATGTAACTCTTTTGAGGTGGCGCACACGAGTCCACATATTCCCCATATCAATACACCACTATGGATCCACTCCCTTCTCCCTACGAGAATGCCATCCATAGCACTCACGCTTATCTTTGCGTATTTTAGAGTATCCACTTTCACTTGTCTATGAACTGATATAAGCAACCCAGAAGTCCTTTTCCGCGGACACGGCTATTCGAATAGATGAGGTTAACCCTGCAGGGGTGTACTTCTTCACACACACTCTCACCACTTACCGCCGTTTACACGACATGTACTCGGCAACCTTCAAGCGGAAGCCCAACGTGGGTGTCGGCCACGGCCTGCCTAAACACTCAAGTCTCTAGTCCAGGTTTATCGCCTATTCGGGTTCCATCCATGAGGAGATCTGGCCGAAGTTTCGCTCACAGCCCCAAACGATGTGAACTGGGTTCTGTGACACCAAACGGGCGCCCGGTATACCCGGCCACGTGCCTACCGCATCACAGCCCACCCCTCCGGTCGGCGCTACCCACGGCCTCCAGCATACTACAAACACCAGAAACTACTTGCAACTCCTGGACAGAGGACAAGGGTGATCAAGAAGCCGAGAGGGTCCATTGGTTTCGGGCCCAATGCGTGGTAGTAGCTGAATCATGGATCACAAACACAGAACTCAGTTCCTGAGGACGGCTGCAATGAGACAACCCACCATCTACTCCTACATGGCCTCTCACCGCTACCTTTACCAAATCGTATTCACACACTTAGCTCACACACAGTAGGACATGTTCACACACCTCTGATTCATCCCCGATGAATCAGACCTGACTCAACTCTAAGCAGTAGCAGGCATGACAAACAAGCATGAATGAGTAGGCACAACAGGGCTCAAACAACTCCTACTCATGCTAGTGGGTTTCATCTATTAACTGTGGCAATGACAGGTCATGCAAAGGATAAAGGGGTTCAGCTACCGCAGCAAGTAACAGATGAATCGGTGTTGTCCTAATGCATTAAAGCAGAGCAGGAGCGAGAGAGTGGGATTTTATCGGAATGAACAAGGGGGTTTTGCTTGCCTGGCACTTCTGAAGATAATATAGCTCTTCATTGGTGTCATCGATCACATCGTCGGTATCACGTCTATCGAAAGGGGGCAATCACCGGCAACTGAGGAAAAACACAATCAATGCAACGCACAATATGATGCATGAATGTGACATGGCAATATGCTGTGGTTTGTGCTAATGCAACTAAAACCAGATTAAATGAAGTTGGTTTGAATCCAAGATTCAAACTCAAACTCCATATGTGGATATTCAAATGTCATTTAATTGATTTGTACTAAACAGCAGCTATAAGTTGTTCTAACATGCATGAAAATGGTACAGATGGATTCCTTGAATTTTTCTGATAATTTTTCATATATAAATTATTTAATTTGGAGTTACGGTTGAATTTCTATGATTTTTAGAAGTTTTTACAATTTTCTGGAATTTCCTGAATAAAAAAATAAATCCAGAAAATACTTATTGCGTCAGCATTGCGTCACTATGACGTCAGCAGGTCAACAGGCGCTGCTGCTGGTCAAACCTGACCAGTGGGGCCCACTGGTCAGTGACTCAGGTCTGGATTGAGTGAATGACAGGTGGGACCGGTCAACGATGACTGGGCCAGAGTCAAAGCTGACACGTGGGGTCCACGGCACTAACACTAATTTAACAAAATAGTTATATTAACCTAATTAAGCGCAGGGGCCCACATGGCAGTGGCTCTGGGGGTGTTTAGCGGGCTTATTAGCACTAATTAACCGGCGCCACGTCAGCAGGTGACGCCGGCGACCACAACAGCGGCGGGAACTCGCCGGAGTTGGTCGGGGCGGCGCTACAGGCTGTGGTTGGGCACCCTGAGGGCACCAGGAGGAAGCCCGTGCTCCCGCGCGTCTAGGGGCGCACGCAGCTGGGCACAGGGAGGCCGGGGTCGACGGCGGCGACCAGAACGGCGGCGGCCGGAGCTACGGGTTCGGGCGGCGTAGCGCTATGGTGCACAAGAGGACGAGCTGGTGGCAGCGTTAGCTTGCTGGCGCTTGCGCGCATCCATTGGTAGCATCGGGAGGGTGAGACGTGGCCTGAGTCGAGCGCAGCGTCGACTTCGGCGGCGGCCGGAGTTCGGCCGCGACGGAGCTATGGCCTAGAGCTCGCAAACGCGAGGGGAAATAGAGGGGTTCTGCACGGAGGCTCACAGCGAGGTCGATGAGCAGCTCGGTGGTCTCGGGGAGGCGTCGGAGGCGGCGAATCGACCGCGGCGATCGCCGGACAGATGCGGTGATGAAGGCGGCAGGGACGACGCTGCGGTGCACCCGGCGTCAAGTGAGTTGGTGGAGACGAAGAGGAAGGCGCGGCGGTTCTTCTGGAAGCATCGGCGAGGCGGGTGGTGGACTTTGGCCGCGGTGGAGCTTGTCGGTGCTCTCGGGTGCTCGTGGTCGATCGCGAGAGAGAGAGAGCAGAGGAGCGAGGGGGAGGAGGGAGGTCCAGAGAGCGAGGGAGAAGTGAGAGGGGGGGTCGGGGAGGCGCGTGGCGTCACCGGGGCGTCGAGGAGGAAGCAGGAGGTGGCCAGGGGAAGCAGGAGGTGGCCGAGGCCTCTGGGGCGCGCGCCACGCCTCGCCTCTGCCTACTGGCAGAGGAAGACGACAGGGGGGGGGGTGGAGATGGGCTGGGCCGTGCTGGGCTAGGTAAGTGGGCGCCAGGTAAGCCCAGGTAAGTTTCTGTTCTTTTATTTCTGTTCTGTTTTATTTTGTTAAATTTTTTTGCCACTGTTTGAATTTTAAAATAATTCAAACAATGCCAGAAACTCCTCTGAATATTTTTATGTTGCTTAATGGACTTTTCCAAAAGCACATAAAATGTTTCAGGGTATTTGGAAATATATTCTATACAAGTTATGAATATAATTCCAAATGCAAATAAAATAATGATTTAAATTCAGTGCCCAAAATATTCCTCAAAATGCTCATTATTTTTGGTTTGGTGCAAGAACCTTTGCCAAATATAACCAACATTATTAAGGCCGTTTTGGAAACACTGAATGCAATTTCCAGGGTTCTTTTGCCCTGCTTTTAATTAAAGTTTTGAGGCTTCAACAATCCTCAATTCATGTTTCAGAAATTTAAATATGATGCCTGGATGAAGATGCAACTATTTACAAACAATATTCTAGGGCTGTGACAAAAGAATCAGATAGTCGACTGTCCGGACGCCAAAGCCCTAGTAGCTTTTAAGCACAACGTTCGAGACGAATGGCTCGCCAGACACCTCGGCCAAGAAAAGCCAAGAACAATGGCCGCATTAACAAGCGTCATGACCCACTTTTGCGCAGGAGAGGACGGCTGGTTGGCAAGATGTAGCACCAGCGACCCAAGTACATCCGAAGTTAGGGATGGAAACGGAAAACCCCGACGCAGCAAGGACCAGCGCCGGAATAAGGGAAACAGCCCAAAGAGCACGACGGTCAACGCCGGATTCAAAAGCTCGCGGCCGAATCAGAGAAAGCCGCCCCTCAAGGATAACAGGGACGAGCTATCCAACTTAAACAAAATCTTGGACAAGATATGTCCAATACATAGCACTCTCGGGAAGCCTGCGAACCATACCCACAGAGATTGTTGGGTTTTCAAGCAAGCCGGAAAACTCAACGCCGAACACAAGGGGCTCGACACACCAAGTGAGGACAACGACGAACCCCACAAGCAGAGCACCAGGAAACAAAAGGATTTCCCACAAGAAGTCAAAACAGTACACTTACTTCACGTGACGAACAGAACGGCGCCACCAAAGATACGCGCCATACGGCCTATCCCAAAGGAGTCTCGCCAATGGTTGTTAAAACCGATCACCTTCGACCATCAGGATTAGATCCAATAATCGGCGAACTCCATTTTACAAATGTCCTGATGAACGGCGGCAGTGGTCTAAACCTGTTATACCAGGACACAATCCGCAACATGGGGATAGACCCAACAAAAATTCGCCATAGCAAAACCTCCTTTCAAGGGGTAACGCCAGGCTCGGATGCCCGTTGCATGGGTTCTCTCTGGCTAGAAGTTATGTTCGGCTCCCCTGATAACTTCCGTCGCGAACAGCTAACTTTCCACATCGCCCCATTCTCAAGTAGCTATCAAGCATTGCTGGGACGCAAAGCTTTCACCCGCTTTAACGCAATACCGCATTATGCATCTCTTACGCTTAAGATGCCCGGTCCACGAGGCATCATCTCATTAAAGGGAAAACATTGAGTGTTCCTCCCACGCGGAAAACAGTGCGGCTGCCTTGACAGCCCCACAATAAAGCGGCTTCACCAGCTAAAGCATCTAAACAGGTCATCAAGACCACGAACACGGCTAGACAAGTCCGGCATAAACATACAATTGATAAAGGCTTAATAGCCATATACCCCTGTACTAGGGGCTCCGCGCATATAAAACAAGAGAAAATAAAGCTCAATTTTACCCATTTCGATTTATACTTTGTTTATTTAGTATAACTCATGTTTGGCACGATCTTTCTTTAACTAAGTTCCTCTCTTTTACAGATGAACACCGTGCTACGCCCATCCAGGATACGGCACAACGGAGACACATGTGCAGACATGCAGCAGGGACCCGTTCCAAGGATTCTTTTCAGATTAAGACCCTGCGTAAACCTTTTTTACTGTCTCTTGTTGATACACATCCCCTGGTTTCTTGGTATAACCAAGGAGGAGGCTAGCGTTTTGGCATGTGGCCACGTCAGAGTTTTGCGCGTACTTGGACACTAGGGGCTTATTACTAAGGGCGTTATCCCGCCCGCCCTCATAAAGACCGAATACCTTAGGGAGTGTTCGGCGTCGCAAGTTTGGCCTTATATGCATCCGCTCCGAATCATGTCTTTGGTCAAATGTTGGGTTTGACCGGCTCCTGTGTTTTGCTGCCTTACATTCCGCTCTATCGGCTAAGGCGGCACCAGGAGAACTACTACGATTGTGCCTCGGTTCGGCCAGGCGAGCACCTCAGTAGAGAAAGCCGAAAACTGACTGTCATGATATAGCGTGAGACTGATCAACCGCTTGATGACTTACCAGAATCTTTAGGATTCCTCTGCATTAATGAAGGGCCGTTTCCCGGCCAGGCACATACGCACCCCGAGTTCGGGCGAGCGCAGGCGCCACCAGGGGCTATATAAGTAGCATCACTGTCAAACTCCTAGGGCTAAGTGAAAGTGACAAAGCATGATAGTCCGATTTCCTAGTTCGCTGCGCTATCACCTCCTTTGTAGGACCAAGACGTTGGATCAAGTGTGAAAATGCGCCTTCTGCGAACACCCCCGCATTATGTGCGTGGGGGCTGAAGCCGACGACTGCCATCTTTCAGATTATATATACGTATATGTTAAACGGCCGCACAGGAGGTATTATAACACTTGCAGGCACAAGTATAAAAAGCTTCTACAATTTATCAAAATATTGTTTTACAATAATATATGCTATTCGAATATAGTATCCTTCGAGCACTGCGTCTCTATTAAACGAGCGCCTTGCAGAACTTCCTGAAAATAGTGCTCGGCAGGTACTCGGCTTCCATCCGAGTCTGGGGATGCAACAGCGGTGGCTTCCATTTCCGCCCAGTATGTCTTGACATGGGAAAGAGCCATCCCCACACCCTCTATGCACGCTGACCTCTTCATTGTATCGATATGCGGCGCCGCACCAAGGAACTGCTGCACCAAGTTGAAATAACTTTTCTGCTCTGGCCTCTCTGGCCATAGATGACTCATGACATACTTCATGGCGAGTCCGGACAACCTATTTAGCTCGGCCCATTCAGCCAAACGATCGGCTAATGACAGTGAACGCTCTGGATTGTGGAACTGCGACCAGAAGAGCCTTTCCACTTCGCGATCTTCTTGATCTCGGAAGTGTTCGGCCGCATCCGCGGCACTCGCTGCTAAATCCAGATAGGTGTCTGCCGTCTCCACATCTGGTCCAACGGAGCATGTTTAGGATCACAGAACTTCCTTCGTAGCATAAAGGGCTTTCCACCCGCGATCTCTCCGGCCTGACGCAGCTCCTCCTTCATAGCTCTCATCGCAGAGCGAGCATCCTTGGCATCGGCAACGGCCTTCTTCAGGTTCGTCTGGTCCTCCCGATCTTCTTTTTCAAGAAGCTTGCAACGGTTAGCAGCGTTCTTCAGCCTCACGGCCATCTCGGCCATTTTCTTCTTGCTTCGGCAGTGAGCAGCCTATTCGGCTTTCAGCCCTTCAATTGCCATTCCGGCAGCCGCATCACTTTTCCTGGCTTGCTCCTTGGCTCGGGCAAGTTCCGCCCGAAGATTCGCCATGGCAGCAGCACCATCTGCATCAAGCGCACACATCGTAAGATACTAGCATAAAGCTCCTCTTACCAGGTGCCGCCGAAGGAATTACATACCTTGTGCCTCGTCAAGCCGCTTGTTGACAAGCGCGATGTCGGCATCTGCCACGTCAAGTTGCCGCTTTAGCTCGGCAAATCCATCAGTCCGGCTGGCCACCGGACACTTCGCCACCTACGTATGAAGGCGGCATATTAGACCTGGGATTATGATCCTCTGCGCGCCGTCACTTTTGACAACACACAGAGTCTCAGGGACTACTATCTACACAGGGCGCATCTTATTTATGCGCAACTGTCCAAAAAGGGTACATTATTTCGCATACATCAAAACCTGTCAGTAAACTCCTGACAGCCTCATGCAATCCACTCTCCGCGGATGAAATCCTCTCAATCACCGTACCCATCAATGCACGGTGCTCCTCTGAGATAGATGCCCGCCCTAGCGGATCCTTCAGCTCCTCCGACCACGCACCAGACGGTGCCGGACTCGCCCGATGGCCCTTTTCGAAGGCCGGACGCAGAGGGCTTTGCGGGCCCATATGACTACCTTCCGGCCCTGATGGATTTAGAGAAACCCTCCGTGACGATACCTCAGGGTCGCCCGCCTCGCAAGGCGGTTCGGTAGGCATTCCGCTCTCCATCATTTCCAGAAGAAGATCCCCCGAAGATGAGCTCTGCTGAGAAGGGCTAAGGTCCGAGCTACAAGGTAAATTTTCGATTACTTTTCTCAGATATAAAGCAAGGATTTCTCTCATCTCTTAAAAAGAAAAACTCCTCTCTACTTACGGCTCGGTGGAGGGCTGACCCCCTTGAGGGCATAATTCGGCCGAAGCATCCCCCAGCATAGGACCCTCTGGCGAAGATTTCTTCCCCCGCTTTGAGGCCATGGTCTCCGGGTCTTCAGAGGCGGTCCTCTTCTTCTCCCGAGGAGAGGAATTTTCGATTCCTCCCTTCCAAACAGCTGCCTTCGAGGAGGTCGTAGCTTCCTCGTCCCCTCCCTCGCTTTCCTCTGAAGGCACAACCTCTAACATCCTGACTAGCACGGGACCCAGCATGGTCTCAGGGAGGGGGGCCGGACACCTGATTAGCTTTGCTTTCGCTATCCACTCTTGTTTAAAGGACGGCTCTTTTAAGGGCAATTTTATGATAAATATGCGGATTGCGAGTCCGGACACAGGGCTACTTACTTGAGTATCCGGGCGGTTGCAGCTCAGACCTGCATCCTCGGTCAAGTCCGGACACATTGCTTGTGATCCGAAGAACAATTTGTACATCTCCATGGGCGTCGCGCCCATAAAATTTTGGAGAGCTCATGGTCCCTCCAGATTGAACTCCCACAGGTGGAGGGGGCGACGTTTGCAGGGCAGAGCTCGGCGAATCAGCATAACTTGTGTCGCCGCGACCAGACTGATATCTCTTTCTAGGAGATCTCGAATGCGGCCCTGCAACAAGGGCACGTCCTTGGACGGCCCCCAGTCCAGTCCTTTATTAACCCATGACGCTAGCTGTGGTGGGGGACCCGGGTGAAAGGCAGGTGGCGCCACCCACTTGGGGGCCCTGGGAGCGGTAATATAAAACCACTCTCGTTGCCATAAGCTGGACTCCTCTTGAAAAGAGCCCTCGGGCCATGGAGCACCAGCATTCCTGCTTATAAAAGCACCTCCGCACTCCGCGTGCCGTCCCTCGATCATCTTCGGCTCTACTTTGAAGGTCTTGAGCCATAGTCCGAAGTGAGGAGTGATATGGAGGAAGGCTTCACACACGACGATGAATGAGGAAATATGGAGGATGGACTCCGGGGATAAGTCGTGAAACTCCAGCCCATAATAATACATGAGCCCCCTCACGAAGGGATTCGTCGGGAAGCCTAGCCCCCGAAGGAAGTGAGACATGAACACCACACTCTCACCAGGCTTGGGGGTGGGAATGACCTGCCCTTGAGCAGGCAGCCTATGCTAGATTTCGCCGGTCAAGAACCTGGCCTCTCTCAACTTCAGCACGTCCTCCTCCGTGACGGAAGAGGGCATCCATCGGCCTCGAAGGTCGGAACCGGACATTGTCGAAGGTCCGAAGCGCCTGAAATCTGGAGCCTTTGGTGTTGGAACTTGAGGCGAAGGGCGAACTCGTTTGAGATTGAAAGAAAGGAGTAAGGCCTTGGTCTCTTTATAAGAGGTTGAATACCAAGGGCCCTCCCCGTGGCCGTTTGGGACTCGCCTTTAATCGAGAAAACATACCAATGGGTACGACTGGGTTACCCACGCCCGTATTGGTGAGAATCCCGGAATAAGGGGACACGATCTCTGCTTTAAGAAGACGTGCCAAGGAAACTGCCTCGCTAAACGCACTAAGGTGGGACAGTAAAATGATTCTAATAAAGACTTGGACATAGTGTGATGTCACGCTACGGAATACGTTAGCAGATTAGATTTGTGTAAATATTATTCTCTCTATGGCAATATGTGGAAACTTATTTTGCAGAGCCGGACACTACCCTTGTGTTCAAAATCTTCCATGAAGTACTTGTAGGAGGAACCCGCCTTGCAATGCCGAAGACAATCTGCGCGCCGGACTCGTCGTCATTGAAGCTGGTTCAGGGGCTACTGAGGGAGTCCTGGATTAGGGGGTGTCCGGATAGCCGGACTATACCTTCGGCCGGACTCCTGGACTATGAAGATACAAGATTGAAGACTTTGTCCCGTGTCCGGAAGGGACTTTCCTTGGCATGGAAGGCAAGCTTGGCGATACGGATATGTAGATCTCCTACCATTATAACCGACTCTGTGTAACCCTAGCCCTCTCCGGTGTCTATATAAACCGGAGGGTTTTAGTCCATAGGACGAACAACAATCATACCATAGGCTAGCTTCTAGGGTTTAGCCTCTCTGATCTCGTGGTAGATCTACTCTTGTACTACCCATATCATCAATATTAATCAAGCATGACGTAGGGTTTTACCTCCATCAAGAGGGCCCAAACCTGGGTAAAACATCGTGTCCCCTGCCTCCTGTTACCATCTGGCCTAGACGCATAGTTCGGGACCCCCTACCCGAGATCTGCCGGTTTTGACACCGACACTAACCATAGCATGAAACATATGGGTCCAAATCAGCCCCTTACGAAGCAACACATAAACTAGGGTTTAAACTTCTGTCACTCTAGCAACCCATCATCTACTTATTACTTCCCAATGCCTCCCTCTAGGCCCAAATAATGGTGAAGTGTCATGTAGTCGACGTTCACATGACACCACTAGAGGGATGACAACATACATCTCATCAAAATATCGAACGAATACCAAATTCACATGACTACTTATAGAAAGACTTCTCCCATGTCCTCAGGAACAAACACAACTACTCACAAAGCATATTTATGTTCATAATCAGAGGGGTATTAATATGCATAATGGATCTGAAATATGATCTTCCACCAAGTAAACCAACTAGCATCAACTACAAGGAGCAATCAACACTACTAGCAACCCGCAGGTACCAATTTGAGGTTTGGATACAAAGATTGGATACAAGAGATGAACTAGGGTTTGAGATGAGATGGTGTTGGTGAAGATGTTGATGGAGATTGACCCCCTCCCGATGAGAGGATTGTTCGTGATGACGATGGTGATGATTTCCCCCTCCCGAAGGGAAGTTTCTCCGGCAAAACAGCTCCGCCGGAGCCCTAGATTGGTTCCGCCAAGGTTCCGCCTCGTGGCGGCGGAGTTTCGTCCCGTAAGCTTGCTTAAGATTTTTTTTCCTCGACGAAAGACTCCATATAGCCAAAGATGGGCATCAGAGGGCCACCAGGGGGCCCACAAGGCAGGAGGGGCGCGCCCCCCACCCTCGTGGATGGTGGGTGGCCCCCCTCTGGTAGTTTCTTCGTCCAATACTTTTTTTTATATATTCCGAAAATAATTCCCGTGGATTTTCAGGACTTTTGGAGGTGTGCAGAATAGGTCTCTAATATTTGCTCCTTTTCCAGCCCAGAATTCCAGCTGCCGGCATTCCCGCTTCATGTAAACCTTGTAAAATAAGAGAGAAAAAGCATAAGTATTGTGACATAATGTGTAATAACAACCCATAATGCAATAAATATCGATATAAAAGCATGATGCAAAATGGACGTATCAACTTGCAACTAGGATAAAAAGGGTCGTAAGCAGTTACATGACAAGAGGGTGCACTTTCAAGTAGGACAAAAAATGGATCGGACTTAGTTGTGTATTGAGGGGTGGGCATGCAACTAAGACACAAAAGGTGGCCCAGTTGCATATCGGAGGTGGAGTTGCAACCAGGACGGAAAAGATCACTAGATGAAAATCATATAAATCTTACAATCTCTAGATGAAAATAGGGAAAAAGTAATAAAGGTGGATTCGAGGTAACTCATTGCATAATCACCGACTATCATCTTCTTCATTGCGAGGACAAAGATCGAAAGCCCCAATCAACTCCCTCCTTCCTGCCCACGTCGGCTCTACTACAAGCTTCCAATGCAAAGGAGAATGGAAGACAGATAGTGATCAATGGAATCGAGGGGGCAACGACCAGCTCGTATCTTCAACTTATACAACACAGGCAAAAAATAAACATGCCCCTGAGATCGTTACACAAAAACGGCCCAACAAGGGACACCCACGAATGGGCTGACAAGTGGACACGAGACGTACGACGAGACATGGGATGCGCGTGACAAAAAACTCACGATCAAGATTTTCAAAACATTTAATGCATATGGGCGAACGGTTAGAAGCTTAGTTGAGATGTTATTAAATTTGTTTAAAACAACTTCATCAATTAAAAAAAGAATAAAAAAAGGAAAAGGAGGCCTATAGCCTTCTCCGGCGAGATGAAGCAGCCCATGAAAAGGAAAACTGTCAGACTTGTTGCATGCCCACAACAAACAAGAAACACTGAGTTGCATTTCAATGATGAACTTGTAAATGGAGCAAAAAACAACGGATCCTAGTTGCGGGTCAATGGTGGACTTGCAACCAGGGAAAAAAATCAAGCGTTGAGTTGCATGACAATGAACCAATATCTGGGATGAAAAAGGGCCGGTCCTAGTTGGGAGTTGATTCTTGACTTGCAACTGCAGTGAAAAGTGATCAATATCCTAGTTGTGTGTCAGTGGATTTCTTGCAACTGGGATAAAAAGGGGTGGACCCAGCTGCAAGTTGATGGTTGACTTGCAACTGGGACAAAAAAGTAAGCCCCAGTTGCGAGTGGATAATGAACTTGCACTGACACAAAAATCGAGCCATTGTAAGTTGAGGGTGGACTTGCAATTAATGCAAAACAAGCTTTGGGCCTAGTTATGATGCAAAAGAAACATCGAGGACAGTTACAAAATCGAGAGTGAACTAGCAACTAGAGACAAAAAAAAGGTTTGAGCACAGTTGCAAGTTAATGATGGAGTAGCTACTGAGGCGGAAAAAACTGATTGATCCCAGTTGCTGGTCGAGGGTGAACTTGAAAATAGACAAACAAAAATATTCTCCATTTAAAAATTAAATTTAAATAAATTCTCATTTCATAAATATTTAAAATTATTCACAATTTTAAACAACTGTTGGCAAATTTGAACAATGTTCGCCAAACATACCAAACACAAAATTATTTAATAAAAATTACAAAAAATATATATAGCAACGCTCTCTCCTCTAGGTACACAATGATACCAAACTCTTTACAACATGGCATGCATAGACTTGAACAAAAAACAGAAATGGCAGTCCACTTATACAAAAACAACAGCCCGTATACGTACAACCCATGCAAACACAGGGTCAAACAGGCCCCAGACCTTGAAACACAGTAAAAAAAAACAACGCTAAACACGGTAACAGCAAGAATTCCTAACAAACGCTCACTGCATCGAACTGTCGTGACATCGCACAGGGATATCGAGCGATCGATCGGCTTGGGCCGGCCCGTTTAATCGTTTCAGAGATCCTGGTTGTGGGAATCTCCTAGAGGTTTCTGGCCGTTTTTTTTCTAGTTTTGGGAACCTCCTAGAAGGTTCCTAAACTGGATTTTTCTTTATGTTTCTTTCTATTTTTCTTTTCATTTTTTGTTAATTTTGTTCAAAAATTTCAATATTGTTTAGAATTTCAAAAAATATTCTTGTTTTTAAAAGAGGTTCACAATTTCAAAAAACTTTCGTATTTCAAATAAGATTCTTCAAGTTTTGTTCAACTTTTTAAAGAAAAATATTCATGCTTCAAAAAACGTTCATGGTTACAACCTTTCAATTTTAAAAAAATTTCCCATGTTTCAAATTTTGTTCGCATTTCCAAAAAAGCATACAAATATGTGTTTGTTCAATTTTTTGAAAAACAATGTTCATGTTTTAAATTTTTGTTCTGCATTTAAAAAAATATTGTTGCCATTTTTGTTCCAAAATTAAAAAATGTTCACAATATCAGATAATATTCAGGAATTCCAAAAAATGTTCACACTTTCCATAATTTATTCATTTATTCATTTTGTTTCATTTTTAAGAAATGTTTGCATTTAGAAAACTGTGTGGGATTTGCTAAAATTGTTTCTGTTGTGTTTAGAATCGGAATTACAAAAATGGTTCATTCTTAAAAAAATTGGAATATCAAAAAATAATTGCGGCGTTTGAAAACTCTTCGCAATTTCCAAGAAATGTTTTAAAATTATTTTCCAAATATCAACCCTGTTGTGCCTTTATGTCCAGCAGCTGATGTCTGGTGTATTGGCTAACGGGTCATGGATAGGAGCCTGCACCATGCAGGAAGCCCCTAGCCAAGGTAGCATCGAGGATGTGATGAATGGGATCGTCACTAGGATGAATAAGGGCGAGAAGGAGTTGCCGTGGCGCAAGCCCCTACAATGGGAGATGTGATTCAGCAGGAAGGAAGAGGAAGACGTAGCGAGGAGGAGTGTGATCCAGCCTCGCCATTGATCACTGAAATCCGTATGCTGCAGCAGCGCCAGCAGGTATTAAGACTTGAGATATTTCCCTCTTTACTAGAAGATATGGTCTTAATTTAGGATTGATGAGTAGGTCATGCATTGACCGAACGTACCTTCGTTTAAATATGGCCCTTCATTATAAAGAAAGCAATATTACCTTTGCAGTCTTCTACCTAATGCCTTATACGTGTGCTAACTCTTCATGATCGAACGGGGTTGAGTATGCAAAGAAAACGATGGTAACCAGCAGTGTTCATACGGTACAACATGCATATTGGGAATGAGAGGGATCAAGAAACACCTCCCCTGAACTTGTCAATGGCTCAATGCTCCGCTGGATCTTGTAGCTGCATTGGTTGCAGAAGAGAAGCGACACAACTACCTTTGTCGGGAGTGATTGAGAGGCAGTCAAGCTGCTGATGGTGGAATATCTTCTATGATGAGGCCTATAAGTACATCACGGGTTCTTAGGATTGTGTTTATCTCTTCATTGTAATTAATCTCCCTGTTTGTAATCTTTTGCGAGTAGCACGTCATGTAACAATCCATGTACGCGCATGATTGGTTAAGCCCCATAGAATCAATATAAACCAATGTACGCACAGAAGTAACTTGTATATCACACAAATACCAATTGCATCCAGCCTCTGCAACAACGAAATATTCTAATGACATTACGGACGCACACAACCTAAAAACACAAAGAAAAAGAAAATGAAAGATCCCGCTACAGTGATCAATTCCTTGTAATTGCAGCTAACGACACTAGACAAGGCCGCAACGGCGCTAGTCAAGGATGCAACGGCGCTCCCAAGGGCTATCATGATCCTACTTGCAACAAGAGTAGTGGTTGGCTACTTGGCTTGAGGAGGCGGTGATGGCAGCTCTGTCGGCGAATACAATGGCAGCGGCTATGGTAGCTTCGGCGACGGATATAATGGAGGCTATGGTGGTGGTGGTCATGTGGCGCCCACGGTAGCTACGACAACCCGAATCGCGCTAACGCTGCCTGCCTGACCTACTCTAATAACGAGTTCAAACATGTCAGCTCACCCATAGAAGCCACAGTTAGCCGATTACAAAGCCTAAATTCGACACCCTCCTACAATACGTTTACGACTGGAGCATTTAGTTTAGTGTAGTGAGAAAACAGAGCTGGGAAAACTAAGGGGCTCAGGTATGAGCCATCTATATTGCCAAAAGAATGTAGGTTCCCAATCCCAGCAGAGCATTGGGAGATATTGATCAGTCAGAAGTCATTGTTAATTGTCTTCCTCCGATCGGGTAAATTGGTCGTGATTACTGACGATTGACAGTTCGACACTAACAACACGATGGCACTCCAAATATACAAGTTACCTCTCTAACTTTGGCTTGGTATCCAATCAAGATTGTTGGGAATAAACGTACCGGGCCAAGTTGCTAGTACCACTATCTTTTTACTTTTTTTTTGCTGAGAAGAAAAGGGTCGACGAGGTTGTTATCATCATCATTGTTACCACTCCTCCATTTGTGGTCATCAATGATAGAAGTCAGAGTCACTGGCTCGATGAAGACCGATGACGACGACGCTGAATCTGATAGGAACTGCTTTTGTTCTCAGCAGCGTGTGTGTCTTTGGATGGTTAGCCAAGTCGGTGTTGCTATATGATGACGTAGGCTGTTGTGATGGTTTGCAACCTTTTTTTAGTTTAAAATAAGGGCAACGATAGGCGCCGGTGCGCCGCCCGAAATTGCGGCCGGTCGCTCGGTAGCCGTATGATCTGCGTGCCCGTAACCGTTCGATTCTTCCCCAAACTAGTCTCCTTCCTCGCGCTGGGACGCGCGCCCCCTGGTGACCCGCGAGGTGAATGATTCCCCTCCGCTCGAGGGATGCCGCCATGGCTGTTAGGGCACGACATGGCCATGGGCGTCGAGCTCCGTGAGGGGTGTTGTCGGGGATATAACCCGCGGTGTAACCCGGCTGGATGTATGATCCGGATGGATCTTGGCGACTCACTGGTGACCCGCCCGGAGCTTGGCGACTCACGGGTAACCCGCCCGATCTTGGCGGCTCATTAGTAACCCGGCGGGCGGATCAGACGGACGACAAGGCCCAGTATGCCAGCTCGTATTATGGTGGGCCGGCTTAAGATGAAAGGCATAAGGAATATTCTCCTACAAAGGAAGCAAGACTAGGACTTCACTTGTAATATAGTAATCCTAATCCTAATAGGACTAGTCATGTAAGCCGCCCCTTCAACATATATAAGGAGGGGAAGGGCACCCCAAGAGGGACAAGTTTTCATAAGGTTTCACAAGTTAGGTTTAGACAGACAAGTCAATAGCTCTCGAGATGAGCACTTGTAATCGTGATCATCATCATCAATATCAATGAAGCAGGATGTAGGCTTTTACCTCCACCATGAGGGGCCGAACCTGGGTAAAACCTCGCGTCTCTAATCCCGCTCAACCCCTCTCAAGTTACTACATAGATGCGTTGGCCTCAAGACTAAGTCCTAACACGAAGGACATCTGCCGTGACAATTCCACGACAGTTGGCGCCCACCGTGGGGCCTGCGCACGGTGGTGTTGAGTTTTTGGAGGCCACTTTCTCAGGGATCCAGAAGTTTGCAATCTTCTAGATGAGCCGGTTTTTAAGGATTTACATCAACTTTCAGAGACCACTAGCCCAGATTTGGATTTATAAACTGTGAGGTTAAAGGGTTCAAGAAAATTAGGGTTGGCTGGGAAAACAGTTCATAGATGCGAAACAAACACACAGGAGGTAGACTCGCTCCCGAGTCGCTCCCGCGGGTGCCTCAGGGAGCCAACCCTAGCGCTGCTGCTCCGCAGCCCCCCTCCCCGGCCTCCCTTTCCTTGCCGCCGCCGGTCACGTCGCGGCCAAAGTCCGCGCGGCGTAGGCGGCGGGGGGTGGGGGGGTGTCTTCTTCCCCCGCACCGGAGGCTTGTGTCGCTGGGCGCGGTCTTCTGCGTCGTCGGCGGCGGCGTCGCCCGTCCTCGAGCTCTGCTCCCTTCCGCCCGGGGTGCTGGCGTCCCGGTGGTCCTGCCGCCCCCTCCCCCTCCTGGCAGCGGCTCTTGGGGTTCCGGGGGCGGGGACCTTGCTGGCGGCGGATCTGGGTGCCCCTGTCCAGATCCGGGTGGTGGCGGCGGCAGTCGTGTGGGTGGCGGTGGTGACCTGGCTAAGGTGGTGGCGGGGCGGCCGGTGGTCTGGTTGCTCCTTGCAGGGTGGCGGGGCGCCGGGCATCCATGGCCGAGGGGCGGGCTGCGTCTTCGGCGGTGTGTCACAGATGTTCCAAAGTGGCTCGGGGCCGCTCCTCGGGGTCTCGGCGTGGATGTGGGCTGCCGCGGCGTGGTGGTAGCTCATGGTGGTGGTCTGGATCGTTTCACGGTGGCGGCTGGTCTCCTCCGGCGTTGGCCGTCGGTGAGCGGCCTTTTTCGACCTTCGATTCCTCCCCTCGTCGTCCGGGCTCTACCCTCGTCATAGGGCCGGACCGCTCCCAGTTGTGGTCCATTGCTCGTCTCGCGCCCGTGGCTGCAAGACAGAGCTCGTCTCGCGCCCGGCAGCAGGACCGAGCTCGTCTCGCACCCGGCAACAGGACCGAGCTTGTCTTGCACCCAGTGCAGTAGGACGGGTGATGGAGGCCATTTTTGGGCCGGCCCTTTGGGTCTCGGCGCTGGGGGCCGTCCAGTAGTGTGTAAAGGAGCGACATTTCCACTCGTCTCTTTGCTTGGGGTAGAGACGGGTCTCGGGTACGGTGGTGTCAAGGTCTTGGATGCTGGGGCGGCGACCCTGGTGGTGGTAGCGCGGTGCTCATGGGTAGAGCCCGTGGCTTGGTGCTGCCCGGTGACCATGGCCGTGTGGGCGGCATGGTGGCAGGGGTGTGGCGTTCGGTGGCGGTGAGTGTTTACTGGGGGTGAAAATCTGTTCTTTCCTTGGACGGACCGGCGGAGGCGTAGCGCGTTACCTTCTTGAAGGCGTCGTCACGGCTCTCACCAGTCATCATGTCGCTCCAGGGGAAACTCTGACCCCCGGGTCAGGCGGTGGCGGTGCGCTAGCGTCGTAACCTTCTTGGAGGCACCGCCTTGGAGCTCACGGTTTGTCATATGCGGCTTCATCTCTTCGCGGTGGCCTGTTCATGGTGGAGGTCCCCGATTGCTCTTGTAATGTTAGGGGTGGTGTTGCTGCGCTCAGCGCCTATGTATCCCGCCTTGGGTGTGTGCGTGTGTGGTCGTGGGGTGTGTTTGTACTTGGGCCGTGGTTGACCTGTGCTTTATATATAAAGCGGGGCGAAAGCCTTTTTCGATAAAATTAGAGCATCTCCAGCCGCGCCCCCAACAGGCCCCCCAGGCCACTTTTTCGGCACCGGCGCCAAAAAACGCCCCAGTCGCGCCCGCAGGACGACGAAAAGCGCCGGTTCGGCCCTTTTTCCGCTCGGCGTGCGCAGGTCGAACCCGGCACACTGGGGTGCGATCGAGGGCTCTGGCGCAAGGGAAAAGCACGGCTTGCCCACCCCGTCAGGTGAAAAGTCAAGATTTTCTTCCACGACTCGCCTTCCACCCCCCGCGCCCTCGGCCGGCACTAGCTATATCCCGGCACCACCGCCGCCCTTCACCGCTAGATAGCCATTCCCCGCCAGAAAATTAGCAGAGGTTCGCGCGGCAGCCCCTCCAACAGCAGCTGGGCGTTTTCGGCCGTGGAGGGGCAGTTTAGCGGCGGGTGCACGCCCACCGGGCGCAAGGTGTTCGGCGATTTTCCTGCCTCGGCGATGGACTCGGATGACGAGGAAGCACTCGCCGCGCTGCTGGAGGAGGAAGCCGAAGCTGACGTCCAGGAAGAAGAGCATCTGATGGTGCTCGCGCCCTCGCCCAGCTGCTGGCGAGCAATGAAAAGCCGCGGCGAGCTGGCTCGGCGCCGAGGCGGGTGAAAGCGAAAAACCGGCATCGTCTCGAAGGCTACTGCATGCTCTACTCCGACTACTTCGCCGATGCTCCACTTCACGGCGACAAAACATTTCGGCGCCGTTATCGAATGAGCCGAAATCTCTTCCTCAGAATTGTCAATTCCATCCGGGAGTTCGACAACTAGTTCAAGTGCAAGATGGATTGCACCGGCAAACTTGGATTCACCTCGATCCAGAAGTGCACGACAACGATGAGGATGCTTGCATACGGAGCTCCCGGTGATTCACTCGACGACTATGGGCGCATGGCCGAGTCCACCAGCATAGAGTGCTTCTACAAGTTCTGTCGGGCAGTGGTGGCAGTGTTTGGACCGCAATACTTGAGAACACCCAATGCGGAAGACACTGCTCAAATCCTAACACAAAATGTAGCAAGAGGATTTCCTGGGTTGCTTGGAAGCATCGACTGCATGCATTGGAAATGGAAGAATTGCCCATTTGCTTGGCAGGGGATGTACAAAGGCGTCAAAGGTGGTTGCAGTGTGGTACTTGAGGCGGTGGCCACACAGGACCTCTGGATTTGGCACTCCTTTGCTATGCCAGGAACTCACAATGACATCGACGTGCTGCAGTGCTCTCCTGTCTTTGCCAAGCTTGTTGAAGGTCATTCTCCTCCGGTGAACTTCAAGATCAATGGGAGGCACTACAATAAGGGGTACTATCTAGCTGATGGCATCTATCCGAGATGGTTGGCATTTGTGAAGACGATCTCAAACCCTGTGCCAAGAGGCAAGAACGCCTGGTTTGCGAAGATTCAGGAGGCTTGCAGGAAGGATGTCGAGCGGGCATTTGGTGTGCTCCAATCTCGATTTGCTGTTGTTCTGTACCCCGCTCAGACCTGGTCGAAAGATCAAATGTGGGAGATTATGACTTGCTGTGTCATCTTACACTACAGGTAGGGTCCTCTAGCCGAAGTTGATCACCAGCTACCGGCAACCTGGACTGCCTATCTCAATATGCGTCAAGAGATCTGAGACCCACAGGTGCATCATCAGCTGCAGCAAGATCTGATCGAGCACCTATGGAGGCTCAAGGGGGAAGCCGGGCGCGACGTGTGATGAAATATGAGTTTTTATTTGTTGAACTATATAATTTGTATTGAACTATTTGTTGTTGTACTATTTTGTTGAAGTATTTGATTTTACTGTGATGAAATATGTTATAAGAAAATATTTACATTGATAATTGAACGCCGAGCTATGGCGATCCACGCCGAATATGGGCCTATTCTCGCCCATATGGGTCTATTATTCGCCAAAATTGGGCTGAAAAGTGGGCCAAATTCGGTGCCTGGGGGCGACGACTGGGTGCAAAACCGCCCCCAACGTCGATTGTGTGGCTGGCTCGCCCCCAGGGGATGATTTTTATGCGTCCTTGGGGGGGGACAACGGCTGGAGATGCTCTTAGGGTTGCGGTTTTGTTTTGTTGACACAAGTCGCCGAGATCCTGTGCGCCACCACATGACTGAGGGGATCCGCCATTTCAAAGCCAGATAGGTTTCGAGCGCCGGCTGCAAGTCGCCGGTTCGAGGCCTGCCAGAATTTCCGCTATGGTATCAATGTGCAATATAGCCGTGTCGACTGTTACCGACGTGAAGACCAAGTCACGAAACCACGGTCAAACCTTCAGGATCAGACGGACTCAGATCATTAAAACTGCCACAGCCAATAATATTTTGGGAACAACTTCACGTGAACATGCGTGTTCGTGTTGGAAACGAATATTTTGGCAATGCAACTCAATGTATTGATCGGTGCATAGCGCACGTATATATGGAGTACAAGGTGGGCCACAACCTCAACTATACAATGACTAGGAGGTGGGCCAGACTATACAATATACATGCATAAACCATATATTCAACACCCCCCCCGTAGTCGAAGCATCGCCGGAGACGCAAAGATTGGACCTGAACTCCTCGAAAACAGAAGTAGGCAGTCCTTTTGTCATAATATCAGCAAACTGTTGCGCTGTCGGGACATGGAGGACCCGGATGCTCCCAAGAGCCACCTGCTCACGAACAAAGTGTATGTCGAGCTCAATGTGCTTCGTTCATCGATGATGGACCGGGTTGACGGAGAGGTACACGGCGGAGACGTGTCGCAGTAGACGAGTGTGGCCTTGTGAACATCACAAAGCAACTCCTGGAGCAGCTGACGAAGCCAAGAGCATTCGGCAACGGCGTTAGCCACTGCCCGATACTCTGCCTCGGCACTCGAGCGAGAGACTGTGGGTTGTCGCTTGGAAGACCAAGAGATGAGAGATGACCCAAGGTAGACACAGTACCCCGAAGTGGAGCGCCGTGTGTCCAGGCAGCCAGCCTAGTCCGCATCAGAGTAGGCGACGAGGTCGGTAGAGGCGGAGGCCGTCAGTGTAAGTCCCATGGACGTAGTGTCGCGTATGTAACGGAGGATACGCTTCACCAAGGTCCAGTGAGAGTCAGGCGGAGCATGCATGTGAAGACAGACCTGCTGAATGGCATACTGCAAGTCGGGGCGCGTCAGAGTGAGGTACTGCAAGGCACCCATAATGGAGCGACAGAAAGCCGCGTCAGATGCGGGAGAGCCCTCCAGAGCTGAAACCTTGGCCTTGGTGTCAACAGGCGTGGGAGCAGGCTTGCAGTTAAGCATGCCGGCACGATCGAGAAGCTCATGGGCGTAACGCTGCTGGTGCAGAAAGAACCCATCTGGCCGTTGAACCACCTCAATGCCGAGGAAGTAGTGGAGGGGCCCCAAGTCCTTCAGGGCAAACTCATCGCGAAGACGAGCAGTAAGCCGCTGGAGAAGCGCGACTGTGGAAGCCGTCAGGATGATGTCGTCGACGTAGAGCAACAAGTAAGCCGTGTCAATCCCTGTGATGGTAAACGAAGAGGGACGCGTCGGAGCGGGTCGATGTAAATCCGAGCGACTGCAGGAAGGCAGCGATGCGCTAGTACCAGGCCCGAGGCGCCTGCTTCAACCCATAAAGAGAACGGGAGAGCAAGCACACGTGGTCTGGATGTGTGGCGTCGACGAAGCCGGTGGGCTGCTCACAGAAAACCTGCTCGGCGAGGTGGCCGTGCAAGAAGGCGTTGGAGACGTCCAACTGATGCACGGGCCAAGCTCGGGAGACGGCCAGCTGAAGCACGGTGTGGATCGTGCCCGGTTTAACAACCGGAGCAAAAGTGTCGGTGAAGTCCACGCCCGCACGTTGCCGAAAGCCTCGAACCACCCAGCGAGCTTTGTAGCGCTCAAGAGTCTCGTCGGGATGAGTCTTATGCCGAAAGACCCACTTTCCCATGATGATGTTGGCACGAGGTGGCCGAGGGACAAGCTGCCAGGTGCGGTTCTGTTGGAGCGCATCGAACTCTTCCTGCATCGCAGCGAGCCAATGAGGGTCCCGAAGGGCGGCTCGAGCTGACGATGGGAGAGGGGACGGCTCGGAGACGGAAGCGGCAAGAAGATACTCATAGCTGGTTACCGCGTACTCGGGCGGAAGGTACCGGCCCGAGAGCGAGTCATCGGGAGGGGCAACGAGTCCAGGGCGACGGGCGAAGACGAAGAAGATCCGCCGCCACAGATGCCGCGGGTGATGTAACGCCCCGAGACCGATATGCCAGGTGTCCTCCGTTTATTCGTTGTTGTTGTGTTGTCATTGCTTGCGTGTCATGCATTGCATATCATGTCATCATGTGCATTGCATTTGCATATGTGTTCGTCTCATGCATCCGAGCATTTTCCCCGTTGTCCGTTTTGCATTCCGGCGCTCCTATCTCCTCCGGTGGTCCTTTCTACCTTTCTTTCGTGTGTGGGGTTAAACATTTCCGGATTGGACCGAGACTTGTCATGCGGCCTTGGTTTACTACCAGTAGACCGCCTATCAAGTTTCGTGCCATTTGGACTTTGTTTGATACTCCAATGGTTAACCGAGGGACCGAAAAGGCCTCGTGTGTGTTGCAGCCCAACACCCCTCCAAAGTGGCCCAAAACCCACCTAAAGCTCCTCCATCATCTCGGTTATTCGATCACGATCGCGTGGCCGAAAACCGCACCTCATTTGGAGCTCCCTAGCTCCCTCTACCTCTATAAATAGACCTCCTCCCGAAATTTTCGGATATCTCCACCTCTAACCCTAGAAAACTCGCTCTTCCGCAGGCCGGACATGTCCGTTTCCGGCCGGACAACGTCCGCCGCCTCCGCTGCCCAACCAGGAGCCGCCAAGTGGCATCCTGGCGCCCACCGCCGCCGTGGCCCGTGAGGCCCGCCGCAGGCCCTCCCGAGCCCGAGGCGACCGCCGCCCGCCTCCTCGCGTCCTTGCTCGACGCCGCGCGCCTGGGAG